>NC_028353.1:480804-559429 GCF_000741045.1 Vigna radiata var. radiata | reverse complement strand
TATATATATATATATATATATATATATATATATATATATATATATATATATATATATATATATATATATAATTTAAATGTAAATCTAAGACTTACATTAAATATAAATAAAAAGTTGAGTATTATATAATGATAAAAGATAAATAAACTCGTCTTAAAATTTTTAGTTTGAAGTGGTAATAATCTTTTATATGTAAGTTGGTTCATGTCTCATTAATCTTACATTTTTTTTATGATCTTTTTTCAAAAAAAAATTATTAATAATATAATATTCGAATTAGTGGTTGGTTCAAATGAGTTTATATCTTAAGAGTTATTGAATAATTTAAGAGAAAAGGTTTCCTTGGATTTCCTGTTTGATGAAGACAATATTTTTATATTGATCTTTCATAGTTTCAAGAAAACTTGTGACGTATCATTAATTATTATTAATGAAAGATTTTATTTAACTAAATCTCATGGATTTTTTCACCATATTGAGGTTTTCCCAAGTTAAAAGTTTTGGTGCCTCTTGACCTCTCACTCTTTTATTTTTGTGCATTATTTTGCATATTTTTTATAAAGGTAATAATTGATTTGGGTTTTGCTTCCACTTGTTATTTATTATTTTTGTTATTTTTCCAACAATTAGTATCGAAGTCGAAAGTTCGTCTTAGTGATTGATTTTGACAAGTCATTGTATCAAAAGTCTTTGTGATGAAGGATCATACAAGTATGTTTTATTATGATACACTATGATACAAGGGATACTTATGGTTAGCTTGAGAAGTGTAGTATACTCGTGGGAAATATTGTTGAAAATTCACGTGTGATTCTATATCCCACATTGAATAAAGATGAAAAAGTTAAGCTTCATATAAAGATGAAAAACCTATAAATCTATTGTTAAAGTTTTGTGTTGAGGGTAATGTCAGTTCCTTATATAAATATAAATTAAGATCATGTTTTATTAATGTTGCATATCTTGGATGATCCTCTTTCAAAAGTTCTATCAGTAATATCATAACTGAAAGTTCGTTTTAATGGTGGATTAAAAAGAGTTATAGAGAAAAATTAAGATTATATATATATATAAATGATTTATTTTATTTTTTCATTCTCTCTTAATTTTAAATCCCCCACTTGATTACTCAATTTTTCCTTTCATTAAAAATAACGCGCTATAACTAATTTATTTATTTTCAAATATTTGGTCATATTCAATCATGTTGCTCACGTAGTTTTCCAACTTTTTTGGTGGGAACATATTTTCAATTATTAAGTTAGCTGATATTGTTTGGTTTCATATCATGCAAAATAAAGCAATAAGTACACTAGCTAATCACATCAAGTAAAAGTTTCGGAGTCTTGCGCGCATGATATAATCTTCTTCGGATCCGAATAATTGATTTCTTCTTTTGTTGATGTTATCAATAATTTTTATTAACATTTGAATGTTGTTAGGAGTGATTTTTACTTTTCAAAATTTATTTTAAAAATTAAAATTATCTTTTTATTTTATTTTAATATTTTAGGAAAACTATTTCCAATTTTCTAATTTTTCTTTATGAAATTTATTTTGGGAACAAAATTAATAGTTTTCTATAAATATTCTTCATACTTTAAGGAAGAGAAAAAGATAAGAAACTAGCGAAAATAAAGGTGGTTTGAATTAGAAGAATTGAAGATAATTATGAAAAAACTTGAAATATTAGAATATTATTTTATTATATTTAAAAAATAGAAACTAAAAATATACTTCATAATCAGTGAATTTTATAATTAATTATGGGTCATTTTGAAAGTGAAAAGACATTAAAACACTATATAATTGATCATGCTACTCACATGATCAATTAAATTATTATTTTCACTTTTTCTTTGCACAATATTTGGTGGAAACTAAGAGTACGTTTCTTTCTTATTTTGCACACTTTCTCTTTTAAGTGCACACAATCAAGCAACTATTCTTTCTCTTGCTTTCCATTCCTCTTTTTCCAAATCCTATCTTTTGAACATAAGCAAACAAGGATTGAGAGATTGAATAATAGCTATTAAAAAATTTCAATCCAAGGTATCAAAATCTTTTTAATGCCATCTTGATTGCAATATTATCACCTTGAGTGATCAAACATATAGTGCATCTATTATGTTTTAATCCTTAATGATCCTATAGGGAGAGAGAAATTATGTATTATCAACAAGAACTTTAATTATGATTTTAAAGCCAAAATTAGCAACAATAAGTCTCATGACTTTAACAGAGTCAAACCTGGAAATTCAGTATAATAAGGGACATAAGGTTAGCATTCATTCTTGGAAGATCCAATTTTTCTTAAAGATCTACAACACAACATGAGAAATATCTTGGCCAGTATCCCAAAAAGCATTGTAAAAAAAACCTTCAGACCTATAAAAATCCCGAAGAATATTTCCATTCAGTGAGAAAGCAACAGTTTTCACCTTCTATAAGCATGAATATTAGTAAGCATAATACTGTAAACCTACTCACTATTAAAATTTAGGGTATAAAGATATGACTACATATAGTGTGTACTAGATGTGATCCCATGAGCTCAGTCCATATTATAATGGTCCTAAAATAAAGCAAGTAACGTAGCATTATCGTTGGCCTTGTTTGATTTGTTTTGTCATCAATGCAGGATATTGGTTCCTTAATCTATCTATCTATATGGAGACTCACATTTGAAGATGTAAACTGAGGAAAATCTGAAGCTAATAACTTGGATGAAATTGAAGGTTGTAGAGTAGAAAAAAAATGAGTTGGGCATAAGAATAGCAGTGATTTTTCTTTGGTAAAAATTAGAAAAAGGTATGAGAGATAGAATTACTGCGACTTATTACGTGGTACTTGGTTTCTGTGTAAGCACACGTTTTTTTCTTCTGAGGGTTTCATGTTGGTGTTGGTGCTTTATGAGGCGACCACGTTAATTAATTGACAAGTTCAGGGTTCAGAAAAACAGAGAAATGGCCCAACTTCTCTCTTTTATGGACCATGTATATACTGTACTATAAGTTGGTGTCGGTTCTTTATTTTTGTTGGCTACTTTATATCTGTTGCAGGATTCTGCAGAGTGGTCCTCAACAATGTACAATTGAAATTACACTACACGAATGGGTCGTAAGAGCATGTAATCTGAATCTCTATCTTTCTCTCAGTAACAAAGTACATTCTTTCTTTTTTATTCTCTCTTCATCTTTCAATTTTAAGTTTTCAAACCATTGATCACCCCTTCAACTTAAACTTGGATTACACACGCTGTAATCAATGGAACTCTGTGTTAATCTGTTATCAGTATAAGTATTTCTAATGTCTATAGGTTAATGACTTTATTTCTTAATGAGAGAACAGATACCAATAGAAATAGATACAAAGGCAATTTTTTTATTTATATAATGTAATTTTTGTAATGTTATCTGGGTTTTATATAGTTAAAATCAAATTGAGAAAATGTTTTATGACATATCTGAAATCTGCATATATAAAAACTACAACAGAAGGTTATGGCGTTCACTGAGTATTGTTAAATGGATGGCATTAAATTTATCAGATGGTAATTTCAAATAAAATTATGTTTGGCATGAAATTTGATATTTTAATTATCTGACATTAGCATTTCAAAGATATTAGATGGTAGTTTACTTAAGAGATTTTTTTATCATTATATTTTTCTAAATAACGAGTTATATTTGGAAATACTTAAACTAAGCAAATTAATAGAGTGAAAAAAAATCATTTTTTTAAAACAAAAAGTTTATTTTAGTAGGTGAGTGGTTACATATGCCAAGGAGAAGATTGTCACTAGTAGAGAGAATGAATGCTTGTATTATTTTGAAAATGTCTCACAACAAAACCATAAAAGAGGAATTTGGTTGTGACATAAACGGTTGAGACATCCCTCTTTTGGTTATTTAAAAAAATTATTTCCATTACTATTTCGTAAATACAATATTTCTGATTTTTTTTGTGTGAAACTTGTGTTTTGGCATTAAATCATCATGTTGTGTTTCCTTTAAGCAATGACAAAACTGATTGTCCTTTTTCATTAATTCACACAGATAAACCATTTTCAGTAATCCATACATAACTTCCGTATATAATGGTTGCTTTATATACGGATATATATTCGTATATAATATTCCGTAGATAATGGTAATATTTCTTGTAGTGATGTGTGTGATGTGGTTCGTTCATTCTATCATCTGATTGTTACACAATTTAACACATCTATTAAGATCATTCAATCAGACAATGAAGGAGAAAATTTTAAAACTGAATTAATAGAGTTCATGAATTCTAAAGGCATCTTGCATCAAACTACATGTCCTTATTCACCACAACAAAATGGAGTGGCTGAGAGGTAAAATATACATATATTAGAGATGACAAGATCATTTTTGATAGATGGTAATGTCTCGTCTCATTTATAGGGTGAGGCTGTGAGCTCTGTCGTTTATTTAATCGAACCCCTTCTAGTGTGCTTAACTTTGGAAGGCCTTATGATGTGTTGTCTGATCATTGTATCCTTCTTCCCGTAGTTTATTTACCACCTTATATTTTTGGATGTGTTATATATGTTCACTTACACCCATATCAACGTACAAAGCTTGAAGAACGAGCGATTAAATATGTTTTTGTTGGGTATGGATCAACTCAAAAAGGTTATCGTGCTTACCATCCATCGTCAAAGAAATTTTATATTTCTATGGATGTGACATTTAATGAGCATGAATTTTTTATGTTGATTCTCCACTTCAGGGAAACAATGAAAGTGAAGTGTCTAATCATGATGTTAGTATGTTTGATATCTCATATATAAAATTAGATTGTGAAGATAAATTATCGTATGAGAATCATTCTACAAGGAGTGAGTCAATCCTAAATATGGACACTTCTTTTCTGGATAATATAGTGTCTTCTGATCATAACCAATTGGCTCAATCTTCTCCACAGGTTCAGCTTGAGTCTTCAGAGGTACCTTCTGATCCTATCTCTGATAATACTAATTTAGATGAAATTGATCATGAAATTGATTCTTGCGTGAGACCACCAGCACACCAAACACTGAGTCTACTACTGTTTAATATATTCTTCCACCTCGTTCTAACCGTGGTCAACCTCCAGCTAAATATGAACCAGACCTCCAAGCCAAAGTTAAATATCCCATTAGTAAATATGTGTCATCTCACAGGTTATCTCAATCATATGCATCATTTGTATCTCAATTATCTCCAATTTATTTGTGCCATACACGTCTAGATATCACTTATGCAGTGAATGTTGTTAGTCAATTTATGCATGACCCAAGAAAGCTTCATATGAATGTTGTTGAGAGGATTTTGAGATATTTGAAGTTCGCTCATGGAAAAGGAAATTTGTTCTTAAATCATGGAAACTTAAAGGTAGAAGGGTACACTGATACATATTGGGCAGGTTCAAAAGATGATAGAAGATCTACCTTTGGATACTTTACTTTTATAGGAGGAAATCTTGTAACTTGAAGGAGTAAAAAACAGCCTGTGGTAGCAAGATCTAGTGCTGAAGCAGAATTCAGAGGCATGACACTAGGTATATGTGAACTTTTGTGGATTAAAAATGTGCTATCAGATTTGGGCTTTAAACCAAATGAAGTTATGAGTTTGTACAGTGGGAATACTGCAGCTATAGCAATTGCTCACAATCCTGTGCAACATGATAGAACAAAACATGTGGAGATTGATAGACATTTCATCAAAGAGAAGCTTGAAGCTGAAATAATTTCATTTCCTTTTGTAAAATCAGAGTTGCGGTTGGATGATGTTCTCACCAAAGGAGTGTCAAGAAGATTGTTTAATGAATCTCTATCCAAGTTGGGAATGTGTGATATCTATGCACCAACTTGAGGGGGTGTTAAGATATGTCAAATATTCTATTAATAGATATTAGACAATCAAATATTGTGTTAGTTATAATTTAGATATTATTTTAATTTATGCATATTTGTATACCTATCTTTAATAAATAAAGAATTATAGAATCCTTATATGTATACATATAATACTCTACTCTTTGAAATAATATATCAGAATTATTCTTTAAATTTTTTATTAATTACTATCACAATGTCATTCTAATCAACAATTGTCATGTGTCCGTAAAGTTGATTTGGTTAAAATGCAATAAGATGTTGTAGCATATCATGTATATTTGTCCAGTTGATATCTAAAATAAAATATAACAATATTAAAGAGAAGGAATACCAAAGACAAATATTCTCCAGCTTTTGATAATCAAAAGCATGTGAGTTTCTATGATTGAATCTCAGATCTAAACTTGTCCTACTTTGGAGCAATCATTCCAATTTAATTAAGTTAAATCTACTAGTTGAAAATTCAGAATTATTTAAATATCTTGTGTAACTTGAGTTTGAAACTAGTTTTTTTAGAACTTAAACAAAGAAGTGTGATATAACTTTATTTAATTTTGGAGTGATATAGAAATTAATTTGCATAAAGGGATCATGGAGAAGATGGATCAAATGTTCAGAACTTCAGTTATGTATTCAGTAGCTACGAAAACATGAACTGTAGTGACTGAAATGGTGTATGATGCTTGTATGCATACATGTGATCTGATGCATGTTAAAGCTAATATAGGAAATGAAAATTTGTATGTGTTGAAGCTTAAAGATTTTATGAAATGTTAGCTCAAAGATTTCATTGTATTGCTTAATTATAAGGCATACATTGTTTTTATACTTTATATATTTGTCTTGCATATTAATTTTCTAAAACTATGTAATCGAATAATTAAAACTCATATTAACTATAAATACTATTTTTTCTTGTTTCTATATTGAAAGATCATAGAGAAAAAAAATTAAAGAGGTTAACACTTTACAATCAAATTAACTTCATATGTTTAGTAAATAAATCATTACAATAACTATAAGATTTAGAAAATAAGAAATAAAAAAAAATGTACAATAAAGATTCTCTATTACCGCATTCATAATTAACTTTAATCGAAATGTATAGATATATGGATATATGAAACCCAGTGTTGTTTAATAAAGTTAAGATATTAGTGACCTAGTTAAAAATGGAATTGAAGATCAGGCTTTTTCTTCGATATTTTGCAATGATCTTGCGGAGTGATTATTGTATATACTTAAATTTGTTTAGGCCACACACGTTTCTCATTAACTTAGAAAGTTCAAATTGATTTTCAGAATTTTAAATAGTACAAGAGGTTGGTGGTTGACTGGTTGTATTTATTATTATGTCTTGATTATTAGGTTCAAATCAGAGTTTGCATAGTTACTTTTGTTACGAGATTTTTCCGATGTCGTGGGTGTCAAGTACTCTGCTGTGCAAGAATTTTCAACATATATGTCAATAAACTTCAGTTAACGTGGACTGTTCAAAAAGAAACTCAATCATTTTTTTTTGTTAAAAATGAATAATTTTAAGGAATTAGAAAATACTTTTAAGAGCTTTAGTTTTAATAATAATATTCAATTATTTTATTCATAAAATTTTTAAATATAAATAAATTTCACTTTAATCAACTTTTAGAAAAAACAATTATAGCTTCTTTGTCTTCTTTTTTATCTTTTGAACTTACTTTTCATGTGTTTGATAATCATAAATGAATTCACAACAACAAACAAACAAAATCTATATTTATGTTTATCAAAATTTAAAACAAAGTAACTTTACTTTTTACTTTATATTAGCTAGTTTAGTATTTTGTGGTATACGTGGTCTTAATATATACGTACGTGTAACATCGATTCATACCGGATACATATTTTTAAACTCAAATTTCAACCACAACACTCATAAAGATAATTTGAACCTCTTCTCTTACACTGGTTTAGACATTATTATCTCATATGCTCCCATATAACACCCATGTTATAGCATCATCGCACAAATATAATTTTTCCAGCACAAACGCAAACAAGTAAGTGTAAACTACCATGTAACAGACTATTAAAAATGATGTATGATATTACTACTACACATAACTCATATTCATGTAAGATGCAAATGATTATACGAGACTCTATTATCCGGATAGAACATTGATGGAAGTCTCGGGTGATCGTGCACTTGTGGTGACCTCCACTCCCCATACAACAAAAATCATGGCCAAATACAATCCAACCTATCACCACAAGGTTAATCTGTTAACACCTATGTCCAAAACTAGCACATAGACTAGGACCTCCTGCCCCTCTCACCACATAACTCATCCTTCTCTACTTGGACACCAGGATGAACTTCCCATCAGGACCCTCAACATCAATGTGTACACTAATACAATGCCACTACAAAATCTCTCCACTGTACTCATATAATGTTCATATTCATCAACTCATACAATGCCACTACAAAATCCCTCCACAGAACTCATACCATGTTCAGATGCATAAATTCATATCCAACATATTAAAATACATCCATCACAGATTTAATATCAATTTAATATATTACAAAATAACTTAACAGTACATAATCTGTTTGATAAGAATTAAGTTGAAAACTCGTTAAGTAGACTTCTAAGAAAGAGAGGTGTGTCACAATGGATAACTTAAGTATTAGGTCTTTCCTAGCCAAAGTGTTCCTCAACTAGTTCATAACAAATTTCTTATTTACAGATTCAAAACAACAGCACATAATATTAACATTGAAATTCAAATATGGACAGTTATACAATAAGCACATGGGTTTTTCATTAATAGTATTCACACAGAATTGCAAGACATAAATAGTTATATAACAACATGACAATTCTTCCTTTCATAACTCAATTAGACATCAAAGTGCACAAAAACACAAAAAACTCTTTCTGGTATTTTTATCAAATAGCTAGTGTGTAAGGAAATTTAACATAAAGTATTTACAATTTGTTAAGACTCGAATTCATTGACTTAATTTTCCTGCATTCACAAACATTTCAATTCCATCCATTAGGTGTTCAAGTTTAGATTTTAGATCAAAACATATTTCTTAATACATCAAGAACCGCAAATCATGAGTGGGTGGCTAAACCAAAGCAAGCATTAAGCATATAAATTGAATACTAACATGAATTGGAAAAACATATGTCATTAACATCACAAAATATATAAGAATTCCATGTTTTACAAATAATCTCAACAAATAGGAAAAACCCTCCACGGTGGAGAACTTAGGGTTCTACAGATAAGGAAGAAATTGAAACCATAAAGAGATGCATAGCCTTTCCCAAAGTTCTTTGCAACTGCTTCATGCTCCAATAGTGATTCCCCTTCGCATTTCCATTTCCAATTCGTGACCCATATTCTTCCTTAACCCAAAAGGAGCAAAATCACCATTGATGAAGCTTGAACCTCAAAGAGGAGAAGGGAGAGCTTCCAAGCACCCTAAACAAGCTCTAAGAGCCTTTCCCAATTGCTTTAGGTGAAGAATGAAGTGTAAGAGAAGAAGAATTCCAAAAACCTTCGCGAAATCATGATTAAATACCCATTTTATGCGTTTCTGGTTTGACAGACTCGCCCAATGAGCTTCAATTCTCGCCCAAAGAAAAGGTCAACTCACCCAAGTGAGTTAATAGTGTCGATCAACCCATGAATAGTGTCGATCAACGCGTGAACAATGTCAGTCAATGTATGAACAATGTCGGTCAACATGTGAACAATGCCAAGTGAATAGTGAACAATGTCATTTAAATAATTTTGTTTGCTCATTGTATTCGCAGCACTGAACATGACCTTTGTGTCTCCTAGTGTGGGTATTCACTTAAAATCCATCTTTTATTGTCCAGTAATGCTACCTTGAGTTTCGGATTGATTTCCTCCACCAGAATTGCTTCCTATTTTTTTATTTCACACTCAAAGAGATATTAGAGGTAAAACAAGAG
Organism: Vigna radiata var. radiata; assembly: GCF_000741045.1. Classification (NCBI taxonomy): domain Eukaryota; kingdom Viridiplantae; phylum Streptophyta; class Magnoliopsida; order Fabales; family Fabaceae; genus Vigna; species Vigna radiata. Next base: position 549,541 of record NC_028353.1, on the reverse strand, counting down.
TATACTAACTAAAACATAAAAACACACTAAACTTTGGGATAAAACAAAGTAAAAGCTATAAAGGAGTTGATTTATTCACCAAAATATACACACAAAAACGTGTAAAATCAATCGTTATTAGGTGGTTTGAGCATTTGGTAAGAAATAGAGCTGAAGAAGTAATTGAGTTAAAAGACACCTTAACTAAAGGTAACAAAAGCTAATAATGTTTTTATGCAATTTGATTTATATTTTCTAAACTGAATGTTTGATAATTATGAATGAATTGTTGATTTGGTGAATTGTAGCTAAATGGTACTCTTTGATTTTATTAGTGAATTGTTGTAATTGTATTGTTGTTTTTTGTTTATATGTGTGTGTGTTTTGATTTGGATAAGTAATATAAGTTAGAATGTTTAATTTTATCACTAAGTTGTGAAATTGGAATTGAATTTGTGGGATGACATCTTTGACTTCTAATGAGTCATTTTAAATGAACTTACTCTTTTTTACTTGGATAAAAGATGAAAACACTCCTTAAAGTCAAAGGTACCATCTATTATGCAAACTTGTTGGATGAGTCAAACTCTTGTTCAATAAGTGTTAAATTCAAGTTTAGAAAAGTTGGGAGATGTTTTTTCGTTGAACAAACTAATTCGTGCTAAGCAAAAGTCAATTTAGAGTTTGGCAGAATTAAGGGAGGATGAGTTGTTGAACAAGTATGCTCTCGTTCAATTCATTTATCAACATTTTGTTATAGTGTTCTTAACACATTATCTTCTTTGTGGTTTAACTAACACATAAAGCTTATTACAAAATCTCTTATTTTACTATTTGCATGTGTTCATTCTTTATTTGGATTTAACTATGGAAGGGAAAGTATGGATATTATGGTTGAAGAGTCACACAATTAAAAATTTGGAAGAAATGTTTTCATACATTTTTTAAGTTTTCTTAAATTTTTATACAATCATATATTTTTTTATACTTTTTATATTTACATATTTTTTAATAATTTAATTAATGAATTAAAAATTATGTTTTAAATTTGTTATGTTTTTTAATTTCATATTAAAAAAATTATTTGAAATTTTTAGATAAAAGGAGTAAAAGAAATTAAAAAATTATTTTTAATTCATTAATTAAATTATTAAGAAATATATCATAATAACGAACATATAAAAATATATGATTATATAAAATTTTAAGAAAACATAAAAGAAATATGTAAAAAAATCCATTAATCATATTATTAAGAAAAAGTTTAAAATTAAAAGATAAGATAATTATATAAAAATTTGAACAAACATAAAAAGTATAAACTTGAAAAGAGGAAGAGGTTATAAGAAATAAGAAAAAAAATCATGTGCCAATAACAGGATTTTTATAAGTTAAAATAGAAAAGAAAATTTTAAACTTGACAATAAACAGTGCAAATTATGAGAATAGATTTGTGAATGTCTATTACATTTGTTTCGTAGATTTGAAGAGAAGGATTTGTGTGAGAATGAAAGCAGGAAACATATATGATGTATGAAGAAGGAGATGTTATGTAATTTTTCTAAATCTGTTTCTATTGGTAAATTTGATAAAAAAAAATTACACTAGTTTCACTAAAAAAAACTATAGACCTTTATTTGGCATCCGCATGATATGTCAGAATTCTCATTCTTTCTCTTTCATCGTGAAACAATAATTTTGTGATAATGAAGTATTTATTGAAGGTAAAATATCTACTCAAAATACTATCTGAAAGTTAAAGTGGGCCTTTAATCTGGGCACGTCCTTTGATATATCCTTTAATACCCTTTGCCATGCAAACTTTCTCTTTGCAAATAAGGTCACGCTCAAATGAGAACAAGGGGACCATAGTAACATTCATTCACATATGGGGGACTTTCGTTGCAAATATATACCATATTTATATGCCCAAAATAAACTATAAAACTAACTCGTTTCAGATTTCTGCATAACATATGGAATTTAACATAAGTACTTACTAACTTTCAAATTTTTAACCATGGGAAAACATTTGTAACATTCAAAATAGTTATAAAAAATTACATGCATGCAAGAGATTGAAGCAGTTGGAGAAAAATTTTATAGTGGCAGATTTTCGCGACGTTTTGAGACGTTGGAAAAGTTAGAGGAAAGAATTGTGAAAGTACTATTGAGGAATGATTCACGTTTTAAAAGGTTTAAATTGAAATGTTGATGAATTCATTACATTTTATTGGGTTTAACCATAAAGAAAATGGGAAATGCGTAAAATTTGATATTTTAAACTCAGACTTCATCCTTATCTCATTATTTAGGTTCAAAATCATTCTATAGAAATGTTATCAAAGTGCTTTGGCCTATCTGAAAATCTTAAACATAGATCGATATTTTTTTAAGAGAAATTGATTAAATTCAAAATCTATTATAGGAAAATAATCCTCTTATTTGATTTATCTTGACAACTTCTACTTCGATTTGTCATATGTGATAATTTATTATTCTTTTCCTTTCCCTATTTTGGATTTATTGACTTTTCACCGAAAATAAGACTAAGTGCTCATGCCACCAACCAATTCTTAGAAAGAAAAATATAAGATCTTACTTTTATTTTAACTTTTCTTGAATCTCTTGTTCATAATCTCCTTTGATAAATTTGCGCACATGTTTACTTACTCTCTCATCAATTTTATTTAAAAATCACTAATTATGGATACCATAAATTTTATAGAATTTATTTTCATTATAAAACCTATAAAAGGTACCTTAACAATCTCAAAAGAAGCTTTTAGTAACATAAACTTTCATGGCCAACCTCGGTTCACGGACTTTTTTCTTGTGTAGTACTCAACTCATAATCATCCAAAAGATATATGCATTCATATTTTTTTTTATTTTTCTTTTTATATAGTTGATGATTGAGTGACTGAAAAAAAGAAGGTTATTGACGATCGGGATGGTCATAAGGATGATATAGAATAGGTTTTCTTGGAGTGTTAATTTTGTAGGGTTGACGAACAAATAATCCTTTTATAGAACTTGTACATGATTGTTTGTGTTCATTTTGTAGGGTTAACGAACAAATAATCTTTTTGTAGAAATTGTACATGATTGTTTGTCTGTCGACCACATGATTTTTTGTATATGACTCACTAGACATTTAATGAAGTATCATCATGTGACTTAATCAATAGAGTTTGCTTAAGATAAGTTTTTTATCCTACGCGACAAGATTTCACAAATGAACTTTGTTCTTTATCAGTTAGGCATGAGGTTGGCAAAAGTTCACAAATGAACTTGTCCTTCACCAGCATGATGCGGGTTTGGCAAGGGTTCATGGATGAACTCGCCCTTCATCAGCTCGGTGTGAGGTTTGCAGGGGTTCACGGATGAATTCGTCCTTCACAAACTTCTCTCATTCGTTCATTGGATCAAACACTAGGGGTTCACTGATGAACTTGTCCTTCAACCACTCGACACGAGGTTAGTAGGGGTCCACAGATGAACTCGTCTTTCACCAACTCGATGCGAGGTTGGCAAGGTTACACGGATGAACTCGTCATTCACCAACCTCTTTTGTTATGGTCATTATCTTATTAGTTAAAATTATAAAATAGTTTATTGATATTAAGGTTATGGCTCAGGACATAATTTTCATGAAAGGTTGTTATGCAGATACTCTAAAAGTAATATTTTGATTTGATGAAGGGTCGAATTGGAATTATTAAAATATGAGTGTGACTAACAATAGTTATAAAATGGGTTATGATTCTCATTTATAGAAAAGGTAACATTACATATTATGTTAGAGTTTCTTCTTCTTCTTTTTTCATCCCCATCGACAAAGATAGCAAAAGTGTTGTCTAAGACCTCTATATTTGGAAGATCACCTACCAGTTGGAAGTCTCGCATTGACTAGAGATAAGGTAAATTCACAATATATAAATATATAAATAGGTGCAAATCTCTTAAAAGCTGATTTTGTAAGGTTGAGTTAAGCTTAAAATTCACTTCTTAACATACTATGGGAGCCATGAATAAGAGTATATCCTAGGAAAATTTAATGTTTGTTGGATCTACTATTCCAGATGGTATCAGGTCGTTATCGAACCATCCACTAATATCTAATCTCACGTACAAGATGTATATGTTTCGTCATGAGGGTGTGTGTTGGAAGTCCCACATGATTAGAGATTAGTTTTTCACACTCTTTTCATCATGAATTAGATTATGGTTTCATTAAAGATCAACATATGATTGTGTTGTGTATTTTTTATCTCTAAAAGCATGTGATTAAGGACAATTATTATTTCTTAGAAAAATTTCCTTTTTGTGAAACTATGAAGAGATCAAATAGTGATGGCATGAAGCCTAGCACCTTACTATGATAGGTTTTTAATTTACAAAATATCATGTTAAGGAAATGAACTCTAAAACTAACTCAACTCGATAAATGATCAACTCGTAAAGTGAGATTTGAGTCCACTTATAAACTTTAAGGCTTTATCTCTAGTTAACATGAACTTTTCAATAAATAAAAATAACAATGATTACTCTATATTTACTCAAATTGAGATATATTTGGTACTCCTTTAAGGAACTCTAAAATGTTCTCCTTTAAGGAACTCTAAAAATGTTCCACTATTATTTGATTACAAAAATATTCTTACTCACATTTCTATCTTACATAAGTATATAAAATCACTTCTTATCCTTATTTTACTCTAAGTCGCTTCTTCCTTACAACAACGATAAGGTTTTTGAAATGATAGAAATCACTCTCATTTAAAGAATATAAAAACTAAACTCTCTTATCCCTTTCTTAAATTATTTCACAACAATTAAGGATTTACATTCTATTTTTTTTCCTCCTCCTAATTTCCGTGTGATCTTAGAAAACCTTTTATTGAAACAAGTTCTTCAAGTGAAAGTGAAGATATTATTTCCTCCAAATGGATAAAAAAACATTAATTCATTTATAGTTATAGTTAAAGAATATTTGTACTAAATTTTGATGTATCCCTATTTTTTTCTATAAACATAAAATTTTGATGTATCCCTTTCCTAGACTCTCAAATATGTTTGTTTTATACTTACTATCATTTATGAATGTTCATATCTATAATCTTCATTTTGTTATTTCATCAATTTATTTTTTTTTCTTCATTGTCACGTTGTTAGCAATGATAATAATATTAAAAATGATAATAATTATGAGTAAAAGGAATGAGAATAATTCTTACTAAATTTAAATAACATATTTTTTTCAAAAATTAAAAATCAAATTCTCAAATGATTTCTCATCAATATTGCAAATAAATATTAAAAAAAATAAATCGAGCTGCAAGTCATTTCAAATATATTTTTATCAAGTACAAATTGTATATTTGAAAATAAAAAATAAAGTATCATGCTTACCGATTATAAATTAATTTTTATATTTTTATGAGTGGTTATCTCCATTTCCTCTTTCAAAATCACAAATGTTTTCATGACTCTTCTTTGATAAGCCTCTTACATTATTAACATTAGCATTTTTTGTGTTAGATGGTGATCTCACATCATTGCAGTTGTTTTCTGTCCTTTTGTGATAGAATTATTATTCTTCTATCATTACAAAAAAAAAAAATAATCACATATTATTAACTATCATTATCCATTGATAATAACATATATTTATCAATAAATTATGTTTATTAAAAAATTATTAATAAAATTTATCATACATACAAACATTTTTTTATAATTATTGACAACTTAAAATTCGTTAATAAAATGTGTCATAGGATCTCTTTCTTCTTTCACTTTCTTTTTTCACTCTTTCTCCTCCTCTTCTTCCATTTCCTCCTCTATCTTCTTCTCCTTTTTCTTCTTCATCTCCTCTTCTTTTTCTTCTCTTTATTCTCACCCATATATTATTAATATGATAGTAGATACCAAAGTGCCAACCAATAATTGTCGAATATACTGATGATAATATTCATCAATAACTATGATGATAAGTTACACCTACAACCTAAAATTATTGATACTACCAAAACTTTTCAATGAATTTTATAAACTCATTTTTTAATGAAAGTATTAATAATAAATTTAAATACAAAATTTCTCAATAACATTCATCGATAAATTAAAATTTATCCACGTATCAGTAATATTCCATTGGAAAGAAATGTACCTCGTATTTGTTTTAATTGTATGCAACAAAGTGTTACCCAAATTGATATAGATTACAACTATATCTATATAATATCATCATAAAATTAGCATATGTTGTTATTAAAAACATTAGTATATCTTATTAAATATAGAGACTCGTTAATTAATTTCGAAATTTATTTTTCTTATTAATTGGATAACAATAATAAAAAAAAATAAAAGCCTTTAATAAATAATAAGATAATAATGATAATAAACAGAAAAGGAACCAGAAAAAACATATTGAAATGGCACGAGAACCTACCATTTATCCACTTATAGGGTTTGGTACTTGGTTGACATAGAATCGTAGCAAACATGCATGAACCTAACATAAGACCATAATAGATATGTGCACTTTGTCTTTGTTATTTTTGTTAAAAGATCATATTGTAAATTATTTTTATTAAATTGAAGTTAATACTGTTTTAAAAATATTATAAATCAAAATTTAAATATGTTACTTTGAGTCATTGAAATCTTTTTATTTTGACGGCTAACACTTTTAAGTAAAAAATAGATAAATTTTAATACGTGACAAATTCAAATTTTATAATATAACATTTCTTTTTATCATAATATGTAATACTTTAGTCATTTTACTATTAGAGACAATCTTTACTTTTATATGTACAATTAAATTTGTGACAGAAATTTCAGATTTTAAAATAGATCTGTGACAGAAGGGGTAAAGATATCCAATCATTTAATAACTTCAACATATTCATCCACTTTGTTTTTTCAAAATCGGATAGGTTAGACATGAATGAATAAAAGAATGAAATAACAAAAACGGTTCACACTGAATCAATTTGTGCGACACAAACTCATTTTTCTTCTTAAAAAAAATAAAATAAAATTAACCTAAAATGATTATTAGTTTCATTTAAAATATGAACATGTATTATTAGTAAATATTTATGCATATTATTGAAATGTCGGCTTAAGTATTATAATTAATAGATTTTATTTCACTTTTAGTTATTAATTATCAAATATTTTTTAGTTTCTAGTATAATAAATTATAATATTATATATGTTTTTTAATGCTACTTTATGTGTAATTTTATTTTCATTCTTATTATTAGTATTGACTTATTTCTAGTTTTACATGTATGAACCATTATTAACATACTAAAAAAAACATAAAAATATACATCGAAATATTGTCGGGTTGACTCACAAGATTTTAAACAAGTTTCAATCCACTTATCATTTCATTCCATGAATTTTAATGGTTTGCTTTTTGATATGATTGATTCCGATGGAGTGGCTGGTCATCTGTCGTATTGATAGAGATTTCTAGTTCATGTATCTTAATTTCACAGCTAATTACAATGTGAAGAGAATCATGGCTTCAACCATTTATCATCTCATCTTTCTTTATAAAAAGCAACTTTTTAAATAACAAAAAAAAAAGTTCTTAACCCTTCTAAAACAGAATAAAAAGTTTGGAAATTTTATGGATAATGAACTTGAGTATTAATCACCAATATGTAAATTGTTGGGTTCCTCAGATATTCTATGAAGATTTTACCCAGTGCCCCAGGTAACTTTCCTTCACTTGTCGCTGTTCATGACAGATCATGTGAGGGAGACGAAGGAAGAGAGAGAAAAAAGAAAGGAAAAATCATTCAAATTTGTATGTTCTTTGAGTTTGGCATTAAATATGGTACAGAATAGTATCTAAATTTGGTAGTTGTAAGCTAACGACGTTCACATGAATGATGTCTCCCATCATTTACTTCAATGACTGAAAATTGGTCCACTTCCATAATTCAAGATGTTGACACTAGAAACTGTTCAACCCTAATATATTGACTACTAACTATATATATATATATATATACATATATATATATATATATATATATATACATATATATATATATATATGTATATATATACATATATATATATATATAGTCATTATCATTATCATTAATTATTCTATGCATAATTCACTGATACCTAAATCTTTATACAGTGATCAAGCTGTTTTATGCATGTTTTCCTGTCAACAACATCAATTATGGAATCTTTTTCTGGCATTAGGGTTATGATTAATGAAAGCATCAGCATTAAACACCAATTGTATCAGCTTTTTGGCTGGTTTTCACTAGCCCTTCTGAGAAGTAATGATTATGTTTGTAACATGTGTGTAGCATAATAGCATATGTATAGTCGAGTTTGAAATTTCTTTCTTGTGGCATAGGTTTTGTATGTGCCTATAGATATACCAGTCATAATTGAGAAGCAGTGCTAGGTCTTTTTATGACTGTGCCTTGTCTTCTGGCATTTCATAGTGGTCCTAAAGAAGCAAGAAAGTAGATTCTGTTGCACTGTGCCTTAGTCTTCCTTCCTGACTTTTCCCCCTCATTAACTTATTCACCTTTTCTTATCTTAAATGGTTAAGAGTTTAGAGGGGCCCTTTCATGGAAAGTGGTTGAAACAAAACCCATCTTCCTAAATAGACTACACATGCATCATATAATGCATCTCAAAACTCAAAAGCTAAATGAAATACACTTTTTTTTCTTACAAATTCAAATCTGATCTTAACATTATGCATTCATAAAATCAATAGATTTATTGTCTTAAAATTGAGTTGAAAATAATGTTAATTTCTTTATAATTAAGTTGAACTAATGGAATACTATAATACCACAACTGTTTTCAAGCTAAAACAAGATTTATTGTGCCAAACTCTAAATTTTATGAATCACTTTTGTGTACAAGACTGACAACATGTAATAACATAACTCTTGACGAACTAGTTTATAGCAATTTCTTATCTATATATGGATGTATAATAGTGAATTATTTGGTACATGAAATAAAGCACAACGCGAGATGTCAACGCTTGAATAATCCCGTTTTATAATTAAGCATATTTTCTTCAAACAAAAATAAAATAAGAACTTTTTCTTTTTGAAATATATTATCACTATTTTTTACTTAAAAAGGGTGGCATATGATAGATATGGCGAAGTGGGATGTTACTTGCCATTGTTGGTCATAATCATCATGGTGAACCTTACCACCACGATTAGTTGCGAGTCAAGAAGCCAAAAGATCTTTGATATTGATGGCCTTTGTGTGGGCAATTCCATCATTCTATTATTAATGCAAATTTGTTGGATTTTTAAATTGATTGGAAGATTGTTTCATATCAAGCAATTATTGTTTAGTGATTCTTTAATTTTTTTATGTTTGGATTTCAAAAGTTCTATAATGGAAATGCTTAAGAAACTTTTACAAATTTATAGAATGGTTGACTTCGAGTAATTTTAATTAAGGGGATTAATCTTATTTATTCAATGTGATTAAAAAAAGTCAACTCTTCTAATGTTAAAGAATGTATTAGGCCCAATGTTAAAGACTCATTTGTGATATTATAGGTAACTCATTCACTGCACTTTCTCAAAATATTTGTTTTAGATGATTCACAATTTCTCAATAACATCAATCTATTTTAGAATGAAAGGTAACTAAATCTTTAGTGGATTTTATTTTCCTTAATGTTGGTTTGAGGCTGATAAATTTAGAAATAAAAATTATATACACTCAAACACACTTTCTTACATATACTTTTAATATTATTAATTATAGAAGTATAAGTTTTTCTTATTATTTTATAATTCTCAATTATAACTTTACAAAGTTTTAAGCATACGTTCGGTTTTTGCAAAATAAAGGTTTTTAATTTTGTTCCTTATATTTTTTTAATTTATTTTATATTTTCTGATTAAATTACTACTTTTTCCAGTATTATTATACGAAATCCTTTAGTTGTTTATATGCTACTAAACATCTCAAATGGAACTACTATTGTTAATTTTATATAGGTTTTTTAAAATAAATGTTAAGGAGCACTGTAATAATTTAAAATTTTAGAAAAATAAATATAAAAAAATATTTTATAGGGACTAAAATAAATAAAATTTCATTTTACAAAAGCTAATCACTTCAAATTTCAAAGGGGTAGTAAATAAAATAAAATAATTATAAAGTAGTATATGTATAGTGTAGTCTAGTAATTGAGTTATTTTGGAAGTTGAAACGCTTAGTACCAATTCTTTTTGTCCGGGTCGGTATTTTTGGTCCACAGTTTATCTCAAAATTTGGGTTTTTACTTCATTCACCCCTTATATTCTTCCTGCACCCCATTTTTAAGAACTGCCCAAATTTTATGCATTTCGATTTTAATTTCTTCAATATTCAAAAGTTCCATGTGCTACTCTCCATTGGTTTCTTGTGAACACTTGCTTTAGACATTACATTTTAGCGAAAAATAGTATTGGATGCTGTAAATCTTAGAAGATTAGAAGGATTTTCCCAATTAGAAAGGTGTTTCCAAACTTAAAATTGTATGGAATAACTCAAAGCTTATGGAAGCATGTATTTATGGTGAGCCAAATTTACAACATATCATAATCTATGTAAAAATAAGAAAAATTAAAAAAAATAGAAATTAGTCAAAGAAAAGATATATGAAGATGATCCCCTTTGAAAAAAAATGTAAAAATAATAAATATAATAAGGAAAAATAATAAATATAATAAGGAATTGCCATCTAAAGTCTTTCAAAATAGCAACCAAAGTAATAGAAAGACATTTTCACTACTTTAAAACACTAGTACAAAAATTGCATACAACGTCGAATATTTTGGGTTTTTAATGGCGAATTTGCAAATGACGTCATATCAGGAGACGTTAAATTGACGTCGAATTTTTTAAAATTCAACGTCAATTTGACGTCGAGTTTTGTCAATATACGATGTTAACTTAACGTCGAATTTTATCAATATATGACGTTAATCAAATTTTTTTATTTTTTTTTAATTTATTGTGATATTTTTTACAACTCTAGGAGACTGAAAAGCAGAAAACAACCAATTTTAGTTTTTGGTATTTCATTAGTATCAATAACAAACAACAATAACCAACAATAAACAAGTTCAATCAAACAACAACAACAAACAAGTTCAATCAAACAACAACAACAAACAAGTTCAACCAAACAACAACAACAAACAAGTTCAACAAAAAAAAAAAACAAACAAGTTCAACAAATAAGTTCTTCAAAACGAAAACGAAAACTAACCTTCAAAAGGTGGCTTCATCGGAATAAAGTGTCGTTACCAGTGAGAGAAAAAGCATAATGCTCCAATAAAGGATAAGAGCACAAAAATAATCGGTCAAAACAAACGAAAATATACATAAAGTAGTTAATTAACATACATTTGTATCAAATGAAAGAAAGATTACATGTGATGGTCGTCAAACTTTGTTCGAGAAAACTTTAAGAAAAGAAGAGGGTCTCACGCGCTAAGATAAAGTGAATGAATTTTCAATCTTCCGCTCAATTTTTTATTGAATTCACTAACCTTTTAATGTTTATCGCTAGGGCATTCAACGTTTTATATCATTTTACGTTGAATTACAATTATAAACGCGTTTAATAATTACGTTTATTTACAAAAATGTCACCGGTCATTTTTAGCGTTGCTATTCAGTGGTTGGATGTTGAACGCGTGACGTTATACGTTATTTTTGCACTAGTGAAAGACATAACTTATAAAAAAGTTCGTATATTCTCAAAAGTAATTTGTAAGAGAAACTAGTTATGTACTTCATTTATAAGTGTATTCTTTAAAAGTAATTTGCAAAAGAAACTAGCTATGTACTTAATTGATGAGTTTATGTGTTGTCGTAATAATCGATATACCAAATAGAGTCGCGCAGCGGAATAAAAGTAAGATATCGGAAAGCATGTTCGGTCACAAATCAAGTTACGATGGTCTATTTTAGAAAATTAATTTTCTTAGAGAAAATTTATCGAAGAGTTAATATGCGCAAAATGTAAAGAGTGTAGGGAATAGAAAAATTAACACCGGATTTTTATACTGATTCGATTCGAAAGAATCTACGTCTAGTTATTAATCATTGTAAAAAATGATTAACGTTTTCACTAAAAATAGTTCAACAAATTACAATAGAGTGAAAGAGAATGAAGAGTTGTTAAAAGATTACAAGACATGTGAATAAGGAAGATAAATTTTAATTTTAAATATAAAAATAATTAAGTTAATTATTACACTTCACTAATCGTATGTTCAACACTTAATTAATTACTAATCTTGATTAACATATTGATGGTTCCTTGGATTTAGAAGAGACATATGTGATTAGTTACAGAAAAGTTCCATAATTTGAGGAAGAGACATGTGAAGTAGTTAGAACCTTCACATGTACTTGAAGTGACATGTGAAAATTAAAAGTTTTTCATTTATCGCTTGAATAAATTAATTCACATGCACTTGAAAGTAACATGTGAAAGTAAAAACTCTTCATGTGAATCAAAATAAATTAAATTTTCTCTAAGACAATTGAAGACACATATGAAGTAGTAATAACTTTCACATGCACATGAAAATAACATCGGAGGTAGTTACAATTATCATATGTGCTTGAATTTTATTTTTTTTTATGTTTTTGATCATTTACTAGTGTAATTATTAAGTATTATAGAATATGTATTGGTGTTCTTAAAATATTGTTTAATATCTAAAATTTACAAGGCATTTTACTTTTGCTCCAACTTCTTTTAAGCCTTTTAGAATTTTGCTTGAATTATTTTTCTTTATTCTTTTATTTGGTTTGCTTCTTTTATTTGTTCTTTGAATTTCTTTTCTCCTTTTTTGTTAGATTAGTCTCTAATCCTATTTATATCAATAGGTCTCAAAATAACGTTACATGTAAGAGAAGATAAATGTTATAAAATGAAAACATATACAACAATTATATCACCATTTTAAGGGTGTGTTTTAATTTTATTTATTTGTCATGACTATTATTTGTTAAGTATGTGAATGATATGGGTAGTTTCGCAAATGAAAATTTTTGTTAATGCACACACAAATGTGACGTATTTAGGAAATATAACAAGTAATAACTGTGCTTGATGTATATATACAAATTGTTTATAATTATGTGTATTAAATTTGTAGGTTTGATATTCACTAGAACTTAAAGCAAGTACTTCAAAGTAGTATGTTAAACTTGTGTAATAGTTGCAATACCATGAACAATGTAATAATCTTGTATCATTATTGAAGAGTTTTTATGTGAAAGGGCATTCATTTAATGACACCTTACATAAAAAGTTGTAAAGTATGACCAAGTTAGTTGTATTGATGTTAATGATGAACATTATTGTTGTAAACTTAGATCTACTCACAATCTACCGTATACCTATAATTAGTTAATTAGAAATGAACTTGACGATATATCATTAGATGTACTGCTTGTTATGTAGTAAACTTAAATTCTCTAACATATAATGTGAGTAGCCATTTTAGTTGTTTATACAACCAAATTTTTAACGTTATTTTGAATCATTTCATGGGGGTTGGCATTGTTAGTAAAGTCACATATGTGAAATTGCATTTGCATATATGATATCATTGTGTCCTAGTAGATAAGGACAAAGCTAAATGAATAGATAAAGAAAAACTCAAGTTAATATAACTACAAAATCTACAAAACATAAACCATCATATTTTGAAAATGTGAATGATATCCATTTTATGCATGACAATTCTTTTTACTTGAAAGTCAAGCAAGTAAATATTAACAAAAAGGAGCATCAATTATGAGTGTAATATGTGTACTCCGACCAATAATAATGAATGATGGTGACTTAAAAATGCTTGGAGTGAAAAGATAAAACAACAATATATATATATATATATATATATATATATATATATATATATATATATATATATATATATATGGGTCGATGTGGGTATTGAGTGAAGGGGATTGAATGAGATACAAGAAGTTCCATCGAGCCTTATTAGGTTACTACTTCATGCATCTTTTTTCTTCTTACACCTCCATAAAACCTAATATATTGATTTTAACCCTTGTTAAAATTATATTAAAAACTCTAAATGATATATTCATCACCCTTTCTTCTTTTCCATCTTGAAACACCCAATCTAGAATGTATAAAAGAATGTTCCCAAAATGATGAATGTGAAAGATGTTTTCAAACTAAATTTATCCTTTTGGATTGAGTGCCCACTCCTACCTATGCATCTTCATCTTCTTCATTCATTCCTCGCCATAGGCAACACTTCCAAAGAAGACAACAAGGTACACATATTTGACGAAATTGAGGGCATGATTTTGATGATGAACACTTAGATGAAGATCAGAAAGCTGAACCAACCAAACCATGAAATGAACACCCTCTTTGATGTTTTAATTATTGCATGTGGGTTTCATTTTTCAACATGTGTAACTACAACTCCCTTCATATTTAACCTTGAAGCATTGCCCGGTGCACAATTGCACCTCTCCTTCTTTGTTGCACCTTTTTCCTAATAAAACTTATTGAGTGTTGCAAAAATGAAGAGAAGATTATTGTGTGTGAGATTATGCACAATCCATAAGTAATTTTCTAATCCTTGGTGTGAGATTATGTGCAACATTTGTGTAGCCAAAAGCAATAAGAAAAACATCAAAGATGACTCCAATTTTGTGCTTTAAGTAGTTTAACTTTCTAATATTCATTTAAGTGTTCACCATTAAAATCATGTCCTTAATTTTCAAATTTATGTACCTTGTTGCCTTCTTTGGAGGTGTTGCCTATACTATGAAATAAATGAAGAAAATGAAAATGCAAAGGCGGTGTGAACACTCAATTTGAAAGAAAAAATTCGATTTAAAAATATTTTTTTCATTCACTATTTCAAGAAGATTTTTTTATACATTTAGGATTAGGTGTTTTGAAAAATATTTCCAATTTGGAATTTTTTTTCATATCACCAAATAACTATTTTAAAAAATTCTTAAATCTAGAAATACTTTTTGAACAAATCACCTTATATTATAAAAAAAAATTCAAAATAAGTATTTAAAAGATACTTTCAGACTTAAAATACTTTTTGAAACATCAAATCCAAAATATATATTTGTTTTATATTTTCTAGATTAAATATCTCGAAAGGAATTTTCCTCTAGAAGAAAATATTAAAAATAAGGAGGAGTAATTTTTTTTTATTATAACTAATGGAGGGTAGTTTAGGTATTATCACTATTATGGAGGTACAGGAAGAAAAAAGTGGATGCAGGAAGAAGTACCCGCCTTACTATTACCTGACGAGCCCAATATGAGCTCCCCCATTGGGCCCAAGGGCGAAATGCAGCGTGGACGAAAGGAAAACCATCCAGTGAGTCGCAACTAGCAGCACAAGCAATGCGACTGGTAGGTAGTTCCACTGCAGCATCGTTTTTATACATTATTAATATTATGAATTGAATTGAAAAGAAGAATATCTATAAGCCCGCTTCGTGATCTACAATTAATTCTGTTGCAGAATGTATGTGGCCAATTCTTGAGATGGTAAACAATTTCTCTCACGTTTCCATTGTTTTCTAGTCGCCTTTTCCACGAATAAATACGTGCTTTATGCAGATTCTCGATTTTCTTCATCTCGTATGGGTTTTTTTTTTTTTTTTTTTTTTTTTTTTTTTTTTTTTTTTTTTTTTTTTCCAATTTCTATTATTCTCGCATGATTATTTGTGCAAGCATATTGGGCGAAGGTACCTTAGGGGTTTTTATCTTCTTCGTTTACTGATATTCTCGGTGTGAAAATCTATGTGATTCTAGAAATCTGAATTAAGCTATTATTATTAGCGGTGGTGGTTGAGTAAGTAAATGTAAGTTTCTTTGAAACATGCAAATACGNATATGTTTATAATGTGGTTTTGCTTTGGTTTTTTGGTAGGTTACAGATGATTTGCGTTTAATTTCGGCTTATGTAGATTTTGCACTGCTGTCGACATGAAGGAGAAGAAGAATACTGCTTCTACTCTCAAGCGTATTNTAGTGAATTGTGCATCCGAGGTTTGATTTTGTTTTACATAGATCAAGCCAGAAATGTGCTTTTGGTTTTGGGTTAGATGATGCAATATTGTGTGTAGAACCTTTTCGTTACATCATTTAGGTGGTTTGACTCCTATACAGAATAATTTATATAATTTGTTTGTACCTTAGGTAAATGGTTTGCTTGATTTTATTTTTCCAATTGCAAGAAGTACCGAGTTTAGTTTATCAGTTTGATAAACGCTTTAAAAGCGCGATTATCATTGAGGTTAGGTAGTTAGGAAAGAGATANACTGGGTTGTATTATAGGTGCTTCCCTACTCTCTTCTTGTCTTTTCCGTACTATNTTCTGATGGTTGGACACAGACACAAACATTGATTTGGTTAAGACCTCATCTAATAGGCAAAAGCATATGGGAGCTGTGTTGCAGTGAAGGTTCCAGACATTGAGCGTGATATGTGTGTGAACGAATTTCTGGCACTAAAGAGTTGTATGCAGAATATGGTATTGCATTCTCCAACTGGCATTGCAGTTATTATGTTCTTTCTTACATTTTAATTTAAAGAAATAGCTTATATGCTTTTCTCTTTTAGCAATATTCTTGGAAAGGCTGAAGCTAAACAGTTTTGCACACTTCATTTAGGGCCTGCTTGTTTGAGTTTGTATAATCAAAAGTCTTGTTTAATGAAAACATACGATTGACAGATTGTATTAGTTATGTAATTTTTTTAAATAAATAAAAAAGTGAAACCTCAAAAATGTTACTCTTAGTGTTTTTATGAGAAGTTAATGATAGTAGCTTCTGAAAAACACGCTCTTAAAGAAAGCTGTGTCATACGATTACTATCTTTAAAACTAAACAATCATACCCTTAAATGGATCATAACTTTTGAGAGTTAGAGCTGCTTCTGATTATACTTTTTTTGCTCTCCTGTTTCTGTTGCTGAAACCGTTTTGTTGTTTCTACATGTATAATCGTTACCATTCTTTTGACATTTCTATGTTTCAAAACATTCCTCCAAACAGCTCAAAAAGAAGGTTTAAGTGAAAGCCCACTTAATTCCTTGTTCTGAGGGCTGCTGAAAAAGCAAACTAGAAAGCTTGATGGTGACAAATAGCAGTTTTTGTGGAAGAAGTTCTCAATCGTAACTTTAAGAGGAAGTCCTACAACTTGTTGCAGGCAAAGGTTTAACTTTCTGCACTTTTGACTCCTGTTAATCATGTATGCGTTACCTTTTACCTTTTACAATCTAGTTTAAATAAAAAAAATAAAATTTGGAGTTTTGTTGCAGTTGTTATTTTTCATCCGCTAAACATTGTGTAAACAACGGAACATAACATGTCTGGAAAAGCATCAACTTCAAAGCCTAATATAGGTCTGAGTGGATCTGATGGTCTTTCACACGCTTACATTCATTATCCACCACTTCGGTGCAATGTTCCTGGATCTAGTGGATTATTTTATGATGATGGAAATAAGTTGGTACTCTCTCCAACAGTTGACCAGGTAATATGATACACAGTTGTGGTAGTTATAAATCTAAGATAGCAATACTGCCTCCAGAAAAAAAAAAAAGTTTAGCAGGATGGACACTATTTTAATACAATATAAATCATTTATACTGCCCATGGAAATAAATTACAAAAAATCCCAAAATTAAAGAAATTCATGATAAATAATAAGCACATAATAATCATCAATCTAGGAGCAGATAGAAATGAAGTAAAAAAATAAAAGAAAACAGTAAAATTACAATTATGTGCATTGGTTAAGTGTGAAAGGACATTTATCAAACTAGAGGTAATTTTTTGCTGACTAGTCAACAAAAGGTTTTCAAATCTTTCTATGTTTCTGAAGCAAAAAGTGCATTACAAAATGGGGGTTGAAATCACAATTTTACTCCAAAAGGAAAAATTAAATAGTGTTGTCTCTGGTAAAAATTGGTTTATAATGCCACAGCAGCTTAGGGCTGCTTGGCTTTACTACTTCACTATACCATGTTATTGACTACTATGTTGTTATATGCTTCGTACATTTAAGGTCTAGCGAATATAAGGTGAATTGTATATCCAGATTTTNGAATTGTTTTNAAATGGTAGTTCACTTTTCTATTTTTGTATTCGATCACATGATCACACTGTCTGCATGTGTTTGTATCATTTAGGTCTTTTCATGGAAAGTTAGTCTNTTTGATCCTCTAATTGATCCAACCGCTGACTCAATAAGTGAAGNCCCTATTATAGCTATTCGATATTCTTTAGACACAAAGGTAATAGCAATCCAGCGATCAAACCATGAGATACAGTTTTGGGATAGAGAGACTGGGGGTACTTTTAGCCATANGTGCAGGCCAGAATCAGAAAGTATACTTGGGTTCTTTTGGACAGATAGTCAACAGTGTGATATTGTTCTTGTTAAGACAAGGTATGGTTAGCTTATTTATTCATCTATTCTTTGTTGATCTGATATGCATCTACTTTTTACATATTCTGATTGTTAAATTAAGAAGAAACCCAACAAATGCTAGTAATAGTGCTTCCTAGCCGGAGATTTGCAATCCTACAATATCTTGAAAATTTAGAGGATAATTAATCTATTTCGATTTTTTGAGGTTTGTGAGAAGCTTCATTGGGTCAAGCATTTTTATAAACGTATTTGAATTATTGAATGTAATAAGAGACTTGAATTATTTTAGTCTTAGTGAATTATTTATTCTGTCATCTATTTCAGATCATTATGATTTGGTTGCCCTACCCTTCAGATGTCTGTCACTAGAACCTGCTAACATGTTATCTGAGCAATGGAATATTGCTAAAAGGAAGTTGTTGACAGGATTAGTGACAAAACAGATCATGGCGGATGGTACCACGTTGGTGCCATATTTAGAATTGAGCAACAAAGAAGGAATATAATGAATTCTGTGAGTTGGATACACACATAAGTGTTCTTATTTATGGTGAAGAGATATAATAATAAGGAACAAAATCAATATCTAATAATGAGAAATATTTGATAAGAAATTTTCCTATCAAATCATATCATATCTCCCTATTTAGTGTAATTAAATCATATCTTTAACATAATCAACTTATATCTCTAATACCCTACCTCAAGTTGGAGCATATGCATAAAATGAAACAAACTTGCTACAAATGTTATCAACACAAGACTGCTTCAGAGACTTAGTAAACATATTAGTTAGTTGGTTGCCAAAGTTGACGAAGTTAATAATGAATGACAAAGCTATTAGATGTTTCCCAAGCATGACTTTCTCTTTGTCAAAATAACAATCAATCATCAATATGTTTCATCATCTAAAATCATATCTTTACCACTCCTTCTCAAACTAAAACATGAGTTAAACTTGTTAAAAATGGTCAAAGGGCACGATGACTGCCAGACATGGCGGTTGCTGAAAAGTAAAAGACAGTTAGAGAACATGACAACAGTTGGAAAGCAAAAATGGTAACAGGGCATGACAACTGCTACAAAGCAAAAATGCTCAAAGAACACTACCGGAAAGAAGAAAATCTTAGCACATGCTGCCGTTGGTGAGTCTACATTTAAATTGTGAGATTCTAATGTGGGATCTACAACTCCTTACACCTGCCAAACATAACTATATTTTTTAGAATAAATCTCCCACTTTTATTATTAATCAATATCAAAGCTTTTCACCATGTCTCTTAGCTGCAAAAAAGTGATGTGAGTTGGTGAAGCTGCCGTTGTAGTGTTTGTCAGAGACTAGNTAAAGGGCTAGTGCACANCCAACCACATAGGCAACAAGACGTGTTATGATCCAATTTTTTGGAATGTGACTTGAGACCCACATTAGAATTATGAGATTCTAGTCTACGGTTTAAATGTNNTCGGGCTTAACAACAATAGCTAGCTTTTCTATGTGATTTTCCAAGTACTCTTTTATCAATATTTCTCTTTCCCATATGTTTTTATTTCCATTTTGTTATGTATATACTGACTTAAAAACTTCCTAAACAGCGGTCTAGACTTGTATGCTTATAATTCAGAGTCAAAATCACTGCAACTGGTGCAAACAAAGAAACTGAATGTGAGTTGGTATGTTTACACCCATGAAAGTCGATTGGTTCTTCTTGCTTCTGGCATGCAGTGCAAGACATTCCATGGCTTTCAGGTGAGAGTTTGTATTGCTTGCTTCTTTTTCTTGTAATTGTTAGATCAGAAAGATATTTAACATGAAGAATAGTATTTTTTTTTTTCAAAATAAGGCTAGATATCTTTATAATTTAGAAAAGAGTGGCACNTGTCAATGCAGCATCTGTAATGGTGCTTGTTGTGACTCATGAGTACTAATTTAGAATTTCAACTGATACAGCTCCTGTGCTATTTCTTTTTTGGCTAATACANCAATCCTTTCTTAGATTTCATCTGCAGATATTGTTCGTTTGCCAAGATTTGAGATGGTTATGGCCAAATCTGAGGCAAATAATAAGCCTGTTTTAGCAGCTGAAGATGTCTTTATTGTCANTGTGTATGTATAAGTTATTTACTTCATCGAACTTATACCTTTATAATTAGGAAAGCTTCCTATTTAACGTTTTATGTATAAAACCATCAACCACAGTTATGGTAGGATATACTGCTTACAAGTTGATAGAGTTGCTATGCTGCTCCATTCCTATCGGCTATATCGTGATGCAGTAATACAGCAGGTTGGTTTTTCTCTAATTCTGAATGATTTATTATTTAAGTTCACTCAATTTCTTGTTTGCATAACAATCTGGAAAACTTTTCTAACCAAGTTGAATTAAGTAATAAATTGGTTGTTCCCACATGGATTAGATTCAAATACTGAATAAAGATGCATTGCATTGAGTGATTCTAAAAATAGAACAGAACAAAGAATGCAAAAGCAGAGCACAAATTTCAAGTCTGAAGATCACAATTGATGTAACAATGATGAACTGCAGCTAGTGTTCAATTCCTCTCTGCTTTTCTCTTGAGTAATTAAATTCAGCTTTCATCCAATTGATTATCAACCAATTCAGGCTCAAATATGCTACTTTAAGCTAAATTCAATTCCTTGAAATTTGACCTTTTGTGCTACTGAAACCCTATTTCTTTAGCTATTCCCAATTNTCAACCAAAGCTAGGATTAAANATTAGTTTTTANTTTTGAAGATCTCATCATTTATCAAGTCCTGTTTTTAGGCTCCAACAGCATGAATCTTATCCAAATAATCAGCTATAGAGTCCTGACTTTGAGGAGCAACAATNTTGAAAAGTTTGTAACAAACATCATAAAGACATTGGGTAATATTGGTGTATATATAATAATTTTCCTAATCCCAGACTTCAGAAAAGTTGTCGTGGGCACGAAACATTTGTTTTAAAGAAGAGTGAATGGTATTCTTGAGAACCATGCATAACTAAGCATCAGTTTTCTTTCAATGGGGAAATTCACTAGGAGCGATATTAGTCACCCTTTGAGTAAGATGATCAAGATATCCTTGACTCTCAAGCCAAGTTTAATGTTTGATATCCAAGTCATATAGTTAGTGTCATCTAACTTATCAATGGACAAGTTCACATTGACATAGTTAGTTTAGACTGACGGATCAGACATAGTGGCGGCACAAGAGGAATTAGAAGAGACAACAGAAGAAGCCTTGGAGGAGGGAGAGAACAAACTGTAAAAATCCAAAGTGGTCCAATCAACGAAACAATTCCAGACCCAGGGAGAGGATAGCGCGACGAGTCCAGTGACGTCGGAGACGACGCACGCGTTGCCATCCAGGATGATCAAGTGTTTCCTTCACATTTTTAGGAATGGTAATAGAAGACACTAAGGATAGAAAAGAACAATAGAAAGGTGACAATGGGTGTTGACTTAGAAAATTATAAATAGGATGTGGGTTTTATAGGCTAGCCTGAATTATCTTCACGAGGAGTTGTGGTATCGAGTGATGAGGGAGAAGAATTTGAAGCAGAGGATTCACTGTGTTCTTGAGTAACTGGACTATTCCTTGGGGTCCTGTGTTGGAGGATGTCAATAGGTGGAGATGATGGTTCTAGAGGACTCTGAGTAAGACTAGGATTGGCAAAAACACTAGGGATACTAGACTCAATCACTAGTATAGGAAGGACATGTTGATAACATGGATATCTTGAATAGATGGAGATCAGTAAGAAGTTTGTTCAAAGAATGTAACATTGGTAGATATATAGTACTTCTTGGTTTCAGGAGAGTAACACTGATACCCTTTTTCAAGACGAAAATAGCCCAAGAAGACATATTTGATATCACGAGCAGAGAGTTTGTCCAACCCTAGAGACATGTCATAAACAAATCAAACAACCAAACACACTAGGAGAAGTAAACTGATGTAATATACCATGTGAACTTAAGACAATAGAGAAATTAGAGGAGAAATACACTGTGGAATTATCACTTTTGAAAATTTTGATTACTTGACCAAATTGATTCTTAATCTCATTCAAGAAAGATGTAAAGATAGAAAATAATTCAGAACGATATTTCGTAAGATAAACCGAAGTACATCTTGAATATTCATCAGTGAACGTAACAAATACTTTAAACCAAAAGAAGAGACATGACTAGACCCCAGATATCAGAATGGATAATAGAAAAACTAGAATAACACCTTGCTTAAGACTTTTCAGGAAAGGTAGATCTAACATGTTTTCATAGTTGACAAGACTCACATTCTAAGGTCTGGAGCCTACTAAGCTCTGATACCAAATTAAGATTAAAAACAGAGAAATATAGTAGGAAAACCATGTAGAGAGTAATAATTTTCTTGGGTGTGACCCATCCTTCTACACTATATGCACTGAGGATGCCCTCTTGTAGTGCCATGTCCTCCTTTTTCTCGTGTTGTGACTATGACCTTTGATTCCACTAGTTCATAAACATTCTTAGTTTTAGGCTTTGGGACTTGAAGAAGGCATGTAGTCAAACAATCCATGGAAAGGACCTCGTGACTTGTCAGGAGTTGATCTCTTACATGATTAAAGTTTGGATGTAAAGCACGAATGATTATCACTATATAATATTTGTCAAGTTTCTTCTTGATTTTGTCCAAAAGATTCGACTTCCAAGATCATCTTTAGTTCTTCCACAGTTGATTGGGCTTTAATCATGAAGGACATCATATAATGGTTAGCCATTTTAAGAGATGCAAGCTTGTTTGCATAATCATAGAGACATTGGATATCATTGGTGTAGATGTTTAGAGCTTTCTTCCAAAAGGAGTAACATGTTTTGAAAGCTCTAAGGGATATCAGAAGTCTTGGTTCCATGGATTGCCACAACAGGGCACATAGCTGGAAATGCACTTGTTTCCATTGTTCAGCTTTTTCAGCACAAATATGCTTTCATCTTGCTCAAGGTGGTTATGATGTCCTTGGCCAAGGAACCACACATCAATAGATGCAGCCCACATAGATAATTTTGTCCATTTAGCTTATTGAAAGTAATGCAAGGACTTCTAGAGAATGAAATAGCATTTCCAATAGCCATTGCTGACCAAGGAGACGAAAATAGCAAGGAACCAACAAGGAAAAACGAAAGCCCTAGGGTGACTTCCACAAGGTCCAACTTCAAACTATGTTGGAACAAAGCTTGGAAGGGCAAATAAGAGAAAATAAGGTCCAATGACATTGGTGACAACAGTGCAATGAAGTTCTGGTGAGTGGAAGGTCGCACATAGACATCAAGCACTTGGTAGTGACAGACTTAGGTTGAGTGCATGGCAACATGTGGATGAGAATTAGCCTCCAGCATTAGCAAGGTTGGTTGTTGCTTGGAGAGGCACTCCG
This sequence comes from Vigna radiata var. radiata, assembly GCF_000741045.1. Lineage (NCBI taxonomy): Eukaryota > Viridiplantae > Streptophyta > Magnoliopsida > Fabales > Fabaceae > Vigna > Vigna radiata. The sequence goes on along the minus strand of NC_028353.1, from coordinate 525,643 downwards.
AATCTAGTGGTCATGGGCAAAAACTGTGGTAGTCGGCGACAATGGATGACGCTAGGCGGTGAACGATGGTGAAAACTATGCCAGAGATGACAGAGACAATTAGAGCAGGATCGACCTACTTTGTTACCATCTTTAGATTAAAAGCAAAGAAATATATTTTGGAGGGCTTCAGAGATCCCTCTCATAATCTTCTATTCATAATTAAAAAGCTTATACAAGAGTACATGACGAAAGATTAAGGGGTTGTACTAGAGACCTAGGTACAGAGCAAGGTACGACAATAGGTACAACTGATAAATTATCTAGCACACTGTACCCTATTTAGGCTTAATGATGATACATAGATGTAATTGTTCTAGCAAGAAGCAACTTTGGATGTTTAAAGTTTAAATTTTCACATTACATGGTTTTGGATGTTCAAACAAACTTCTAGGCATTTTAGCACACTAGACAGCAAGAAAATTTCAACAATCTCCTTTCAATGCTCATGTTTTCATGCTCCAAAAATGAGTGGAGTGGAAAATCTCTTCGATTCTTCCTCATTTAGCCTCTCCAAGTAATCCTACAATCAATATAACAAAATAAAAAACAAAGGTTGAATTTTCAAAGATTTTAAGGAGGAAGGTTACCACACATAAATATCTCATAGCATATGCAAGACATAATACACATTGATTTCTTACAATTTTCTATGGGCTACTCATCTATACAAGAATACAACCATGTATATACTAATTTACTTTCTAATCTAAGACAATTATAACTATGTTAAACACGTGCCATATAGTAAAGGCATTCTAACTAATTACACAAATAAGATATGATATGATCATATGGGGTATGTAATTTTATCCTAGAGCTTGTATGAAAGTAGTATTTATGTAATGCACCATTGAACTATGAACTTGAAAAAATTTGACTGATGTCAATGGTATATGCAGGGCTCTTTTCCAATTTATTCCAACAGGATTGCCGTGAGTGTGGTCGACAATGTCCTTCTTATTCATCAAGTTGATGCAAAGGTTGTTATACTTTATGATCTCTTTGCAGATTCTAGAGCACCAATATCTGCACCACTTCCTCTATTATTAAGGGGATTCCCCAGATCCAGCACTTCATCTCAATCTAGTGGCAGAGAAAGTGAGAGTTCTGACAGTAATATTTTGAGTAATCAGGCAGCAGTTACATACTCCAATGCATGGACTTTCCTAGTGCCTGACCTTGTGTGTGATGTGGCCAATAAGTTATTGTGGAAGTTCAATTTAGACATAGAGGTCAGTTATCTGCATATTTTCAATACTGAAATAAGATGCTTTTTTTCATGAATAATTTATCTTGCAGGCAATTTCTGCCAGTAGCTCAGAGGTCCCATCTGTATTAGAGTTCCTGCAGAGGCGGAGGTTGGAAGCTAACAAGGTATCTTTCTCCTGGCCTAGTCATACCAATGCATCTAATTGATTAATTCTTGTGAGTTCAATAATGAAGCAATTTCTGTTGGTAAGTTCAAGATGGTTTTCTTGTAATTAGTTTGTAACTGGAATTCTGCCCGCAAATGTGTGTGTTGAAAACTTTATTTGTTGGATCTGCCATTGCAGTTCCAGTAGCTAGCTTAATTCGTGTTGATGGAGATCCTAAAATAAACTTAGCTTATCAAATTTGGCAAGTTTTATTACCCTGCTGGATGAGAACCTCTCACTTCTAGATGTTAAATAAGAATGGAAGGTACTAAGCTAAAAAGTGTCATGTTTTTTTTTTTTTTTTTTTTTTTTTCTTTTCACACACCCTGGCTTTAACAAGTTTGAGTCCTTGAAATAAAATTAGCTTTGGCTTCATGCTTTTTTGCTCAAGTCATTTAGTTAGGGGACCTTTGCACCTTATTATTGTCCCTCTGTGCAACATGAGAACTAAAGCGCATTGAATGGACATTTAACAGTGGATTGATATCATCTACCCTATGAAAAGAATGATTTTTATTTTAATGACAAGAAAAGCTATACTGGTTTTCAATTATGGAAGTAAGGTGTTACATAGCTGTTTCAGGATTGTTAAACATAATTATTCTAAACTTTTTTATTGGGAATTGGAAGCACCTTGCAATTTTCATGCTAGACATGAGAATACTGAATTCCTTTTATCCTTTATTTATTAATGTATATCAGTGAAACTCTGGAATGTGATTATGGGGGGAAAAAAGATAATCTGAATTGGCTCCTTAAGAAAATGATTTTGTACATATATTTCCTGGAATGTCATTTTGTCAACAACAAAAAACAAAAAAACAAAAAAACAAAAAAAAAAACAAAAAAAACAAAGACAAAAACAAAAAAAGAACAAAAACTAGGCTATTAACAGTATTCTAATCTTATTTGTCTGTTTGAAAGTTTGAAATAATTAATTTTTGCACAAAATGTCCCCTCGTCCGTGGTTTTCAGGCTAAGCAATTGTGCTTGGGTATAACACGTACACTCATTCTAGAGCACAGGCCTGTGCCTGTGGTTGCCAAGGCTGTAAATGTACTAGTCAGCTCATACTCCCATTCAATTAAAACTGGTAGCTATCTTAAGAGACTGAAACCAGAAAAGACATCAACTTCTGCTGATCAAAATACTGGTGCTGAGGTATCTGCTATCGAAAGAGATTTAATTGGAAAATCAATCATTCATGAGTCTATGGAAAGAGTCGACAGTGGATCTCTTAATAAAGCTTCAACTGTTTCAAGTTTGGATTCTGATGATGAGTCTCAGTCTGCAAATCCAAAACACAATTCAAAGGATGCCCACAGTGCTTATGTTATGCAACCATCTCTTCAATCTGGGCAAGAGGAATCCCAACTTACTACCGCAGCAATTTCACCAGATGAGATGTACAGCTTTGTCTTTTCTCCTGTTGATGAAGAGATGGTTGGAGATCCTTCTTACTTGGTTGCTATCATTATTGAGTTCCTTCACAGGTATGCTATTGTTATTGAGTTAGTGTGAAAAAAATGAGAAAGGGAATTTTCTGAATGTGCTGAAGTATCTTTTCTGCTTTCCAGATTGATTTATTTAACTAGAATGATTACTAAGATAATGAAAAACAACTACTGTTATCAAGAGAATACTTCTTATATCACAACTTCCTGACGAATATTGAATTATTTTAAACAATTACTGAACTATCTAGAAAGATAATAAACAATAAATGCTGCTAGATTCTAATGGATTTTTGTTTGGTCCACTGTCATTAAATCATAATTTGTAAGTAAATAAGGCAAGTCCAGAAAATTCTGAAAACTAACAATTGCCATTAGCCAGCCATGGGCTTGATATAGGATGTTATGTAAGCATATACTCGGTCGGTTGTATTGTACCAGGTGTTCACTTTAAATGATGTACATTCTTGTGCTTTTTATGCTATATTTTTCTTGATCTAGAAAATTTTGCCTCCACTACTTTGAATCTTCGCTCTTTATTTTTGTTACAGTGCAAATTCAGAAAAGATACGTGTACTCCCAAATGTGTATGTATTAATTATTCAGCTTCTGGCTCGCAATGAACGTTATGCAGAGCTCGGGTTGTTTGTCTTAAACAAGGTTAGAAAGTTCTGTATAAGTCTAAAGGTTGGAAGCCTTTTTATGTTCATTATGATTTGTTTGATTCTAAGACGTGTCTCTTTTCGTTGCAGATTCTGGAGCCATCTAAGGAAGTCGCACTTCAACTCCTAGAATCTGGTCGCCAGAGTGCTCAAACTAGGAAGCTTGGTCTAGATATGCTGAGACAATTAGGTTTACATCATGATTATGTTTTGCTGCTTGTGCAGGATGGATACTACCTTGAAGCCTTAAGATATGCACGGAAAAACAGGGTAACTTCTTACTGTGCCGACTCCTGGTATAGGAAGTAGTCATTATATAATATTTTAAATAGCAAAGAGATCCTGGAGATAATGGAAAACTGGGGACTCTCGTGTTGAAATTTTGATACTTGTATGGATTGTTGCTATAGAAAACAGCTATCCCTGTATGATAGGTTATTATTTCCTAACATCTGGAGATAGGTAGTCCTTTGCTGAAAATAAAGTATAGGTGTTATACTGTTTTCAAAATCCATTAACGGTAGGGTGTAGGTGCCTCCAGATAGAAATCTTGTACACATCACCTAGTGCTATAGAAAACAGCTATCCCTATATGATAGGTTATTATTTCCCAAATCTGGAGATAGATTGTTGCTATAGAAAACAGCTATCCCTATATGATAGGTTATTATTTCCCAACATCTGGAGATAGAGAGTCCTTTGCTGAAAATAAAGTATAGGTGTTGTACTGTTTTCAAAATCCATTAACGGTAGGGTTTAGGTGCCTCCAGATAGAAATCTTGTACACATCACCTAGTGCTTCACCCTGAGCAGACACACATGATAGCGGGCAAAGGATGCCATCTTGAAAGAGAGCCTGGATCCCTATGCAATAAAAAGCTACAACTCACTATATTGGTAGGTTTTTAGGGAAAGGAAACCCCACCAGTCGATCAGGCTTCATCAATCACCTTGATTAAAAGGGTTCCTTTGTGGCAAGTGGGTCAAGGAAGTCTAAGCCTCTTAATATAAACCAATAAGACCACATCTCCTTTATAGACCTGATTTTGTTTCTCACTAAATGCCCTTTCGTCCACATTCTAAACAAACTCGGAAATTTGACCCCTCAGACTTGACCTGTCAACCTGCAGAAGCTGCTCCCTGTAACCCTTAACCTGTTAAACAGGAAGCTTGTATTGCTAGTCCGCCCATATATAAATTGCATTAGGATACACTTGATGGAGAGAGCAAGTGTCCCAGAAATTCCTGCCAGATCTTGTATATGAACCTCATCCTTGGGATATGAAGAAAACATCACCTCCAGGCTACCTAGGTTAAAGCCCAGTGTATTCCTTATTGAATGTTCCTCCAAACTCTCATCCCTTATGTTCCAAGAACGGAAGCCAACATTCATTGCAAATTCAGATGGATAAATATATGATGGCCCAGTGTACTCTTTCTACTTTTCAGAGTACCCGTGATGGCCTAGACTGGTCAATATTTTGACTAGTGAGTGTCCATAATCAAAGGCTTATTTCCTGAAATTCCTAGTTCTGCATTTGCCCGCATGGGCATGTCTAGTTATTTCCACACCTCAGTAATGTAAAGTGACCCATCCCAACACACTTAATGCTTTGTTTGGAAGGGACTAAAGTTTGTGAGGTTTTCCCGAGGAGAGACAGCAGGGAAGGTTCGGCACCAATGAGTAGTGAACACACCCATATAAGAGATTAAGATACCACTTTCAACCAAAAACCTTAAAGCATTAAGTTTATATGTCCTTCTACTTATATACTAGTCTTCTTACTTATTTTTACCCCCATGGGAGACTTCCAATTCACCTTGAATTCCTAACAATCTTTTTCTCAAGTGTGTGTCTTGTCCACATTGGAATACCTCTCTCTCGAGCACAAGTATTGTAGTGGTGGTCATCCTTTGTGCCGACATTCTACAATGGGACACTCTCTCCTAAAATAAGGAATCCTTAAACTTTAGGTTCTTCACCTACTTTATACTATACTCATCCAAGCCGTCACCGGGATGAATCATCACTCTAATACAACTGAGGTTTTTTTGAGAGGAGACACTAATGAGTTGTGAACAGGTCCATATAAGAGATAATGATGCTACTTTCAACCTAAAATCTTAAAACATTTGGCTTATGGGTCATTCTACTTATATACCAGTCATCTTATTCATTTTTATCCAATATAAAACTTCGAACTCACCTTGAATTTCTAACAAAGTTGAAAGAAGAAAAATAAAGAAAGAAACTACTAAAAGGAGTGTCTTTTCATTTGTTTGTTAGAGAGAAAGTGAAAGGAAAATGAAGATAAATTTAAATTCTAAAATAGTTTTTTCACCTACTCTCTCATCAATTTAAATACTGAGTTGAAGTGATTGAACCACGTCAATTTCTTTGGGATGCATTATATTTCTATAAGATGGTATCGCGTATAGATATTGTTATTTATTTCATTGAAACCTCGCCGACAAACTTTTTATGTTCATAGACAGGGTGTTGAAGTTGGTTGGTATGGTTAGGGAAATATCGTTGCTGATAGATACTTTGGAAATCAGTAAAGTAGATGTTTTGATTATAGGTGTTTAAATAGACTTGTTCCAATGTGCCGGCCAAAAACTCCGCAGAACAGAGTGAATTACTAAGTTATTTCCCCCCCCCCCCCCGACTATTTAGCCCTTATGGGCTTTTGGACCTAGTTGACCTATAAGTTAGGCAATTGCTTTCTCCACCTTGTCAAATTTCTTCTCCCCACCCCATCAAATCCTTCCGGAAATTGCTTTCCATAAAAGGAGGGGAATGTTTGACTTCGGGAAAAAAAATATTCCGGAATTGTTTATTGAGTTCCAGAAATGATGGGGTGCAGAAAATATCTGCCTATAATTTATTGTCAGCTTGTATTTTAAAATAGTAATTATATTTAGAAAAATTAAAAGTAATATTGGTTTATTAGGACATACACATGTTATAATTTTTAAATCAAATTATCTAATCTAAAAATGTAAATTAGTGTTTAATTAAATGACTGGAATTTTAAAAGTACATTTTTATTTTGGATTTAAATTTTATTTTTAAATGAGTTAAAATGATCTATTGATCTGACATTGGGTTGGGCTGTGCTATCACTTTTTAATTCCTGGATCCGTCAGGCCAGACTGCCTGCTTTAACAGTCCTAATATTATTCTGTGAGCTTTCACTAATGAAAGAATACTTAAGTTATTGATATATCTTGCACTTATTATGTTTATTTCCATTAATAGTAAATGGTTAGTTTCCGGTTCCAGCTGATGTACAAAAAATATAATATCAAACTACTTCTATTATGGTTATGTTGTGATTGAACATATAATAAGGAAACAAGTATGACAATGTTTGTGTTTATGATTTTGTTTAATTTTCAAAAGACTAAAGCTCACTAGTTTTAAGAATTATTTTCAGGTGGATACCATCCGGCCCTCATTGTTCTTAGAGGCAGCATTTGTTTCCAACGACTCTCAACATCTTGCTGCGGTTCTAAGGTTCTTTACAGATTTCCTTCCTGGCTTCAAAAACACCTCAGACCATAATAGATACTGCCGTATACTGAATGAAATGAACTCATCCTTAACTGTTTGAGAAGTAAAAGAATAGTTGCAATTGATTCATTATCATTATCGTTGGTGGGTATCCTTGTTCAACCGTAGGAATATCTGGCTATGACGTCTGATTTCTTTAAGATACGTAATATATTTGGTAATGGTTTCATGTTGTATGTTAAATAAATGTCTCCCTAGTTAGACTAGCTCTAGTAGATACTTTGGTTGAGTTTTGCGACTGAATTGCATAACTGTTCAATACATTACATACATTTTTGGAGGGAAAGGAACAGAGTAATGAACTTTTGTTCTCGGAAAGATGCTAAAATTTCCCAATGGATATGACTATCATCATTTTTATGTAATTAATTCCAAGTATTTAATTTATATTAAGATGCCAAAGCAAACTTAATAATTTAGCATGCCAACTTTTTGTTTTTATTTTTTTGTTTTTGCTATCCGTTTGTATTATTCTAGTTTTCTTAACATTTTGATGTCTAAGTGTTGGTTTTTTCTGTAAGGTGACTTTATTAAGTTTTCCGATAAAAAGTAGTCAGTAATGAAAAATATAAATAATCTGTAATCTAATGTTATCTAATGCAGTTTGATTTAGTTTAAAATTTTATTATTAAAAGTATACAAGTTCATTTCCACTTATATGAAAAATATATTAAACAAATTACATTTGTCAAACAAAATATTTATGTGCGCATTGAGGAAGAGAGAGAAGGATGTTTTCTAACTCTAACGTGAAAATTCGATCTGATAATTCCTTCTTTATTCAAGTAGTATTAATATATTTATATCATTATATAAAAAATACATTCTTTTTATAATTATTTTCTGTCATTTGTTATTCGACAACCTTATTAAATAAAATAGTCTTATTATTTGATTTACAAACATGTATTTAAAAATAATAACAAACAAATTAATTCTATAATGCACTTTCAAAATGTTGAAGAAAGACAAACATACATTACAACAGTGTTAAATAATGTTGTTATGATTGCATGGTTTTGTAACAACAACTTTTCATTATAGAGTTAGGTTTTTTTGTAATAATTCCCAGCTGCCATTGATGATGTTCTTAAAACGGAGTTGTTGACTAAATAAGTGAACACAACACAACAATTTAATAATGTAAGGATAAACCTGGTCTTGAATTGTTAATATAACACATTAAATTCTCTTATGGAGTTTCAAACATTGAATAATTAATTAAACTTATATTTTATCACTTTATATATGCATTAAAAAAACCTTGAAAAATATCTTAGTCGAAAAAAAAAATATATGCAAGCTTGCATTGCATGATGATGCACGAATGAAAAAGAAATATAGACCCATACGAAAGCAGTTGCAATGAGTGGTCATTAGTTGGAAAAGAAGTTGAAATTTTATAATATTTTCTTTTGGTTGTTGTGGTTGTAATTGACTACAACTGTGAGAAAGAAAAACTAATCATGTTATAAATTATACCTTAAGCAACACCACTTTGTTGTTTTAGAAGAAAGAATGAGATATGATTGAACTACTCCACAAGATTAAACCAAAATAATACTGGGATAAATAAGGTCATCGAATACATATTAATAAAAGTTTTAAAGCTGCCAGATATTCACATTTGTGTATTTTTTTCTATTCATATTTTTTACTTTTGTTTAATAAATAAAGGACGCATTGTATGAATCTATACAGAAAGATCCTAAAGTCAATAAACACTCTGATCTTAAAGTCAATAAATGTCTGATAGTACTAATAATAAATGTGCAATCAATGTAATTAAATGATCAATTATTTGAATATCAAAATCCAATATTTATAGATTTTAGAGTTAATTTCATATTAGTATTAGTCTAATTATGGACCAAACAATAATTATCTAGTTTAGTATTAATATAACCATTTTTAATGTTAATTCTATTTTTTTAGATCGATTGTTCGATGTCCCAACCAACCATAATAGAAACGTCTAATTATGGACCAAACAATAATTGTCTAGTTTAGTATTAATATAACAATCTTTAATGTTAATTCTATTTTTTAGATCGACTATTCGATGTCCCAACCAATCATAATAGAAACATAAGTTGATTGATGGTCTGATTCTTGAACTGATCGAATGGTCATATTATACACAATTTTTTTTTTTATATAATTCAATTAACTGGAAGTGTCAATTTAAATAATTTTGAACAAACTTAAAGTCATTTATCTGCCTACGTTTTGCTTAAAGCTATCTTTTCATGCATGCATGGAGACAAATATAAAGTTCATTGAAAGTGGGATTCATAACCTTGCAAGAATCAAATCTTCTTATCAGCTTCTTCTTCTTGAGGTTGCATTGAGTAGATAAACTTATGACAAGAAATCATGCATACGAGGTGTAAATGATCAAATTCATCCTTGAAAATGCGTAATGTTATCATTTTATTTAGTATCTGAAAGCAGCCTAGTTATAACAAAGTCTTTGAATATGAGGAAAAAAAACACCATTTGTTCTTCTATTACAGTAAGTTTGTTTATACAGGACGTGTCATTTGTCTACTTGCTAGTTAATTAAAGTTTTCTTTTAAGAATTACAACATAACCATGATGTTATTTTCATTTTACTTATTGAACTTAACCATTTACTATGACTATTTAACGGATAGATAATTCTCATTCAATAATGTGCAGTTTTGCAATTTATTTTTATTTTGAACTTTCAACTTTATAATTAGTCTCTGTACTATTCTAGAAATATTTATTTACTCGATAATTATTAACCAATTAACCAATGTGTATATATATATTAACCAATTAACCAATGTCAAGAGAAAAACTATAACAGAAAACTTTCAGTAGGGAAATTTTGCGAAGCTAAAATAATTCAATTTGGAGTAGTAAATAAATGAACTAATACTAGTTAGAATTGGTATAATGATAGAGAATCAAATAATATGCATGAGATTATAAATTTTAACATGGATATATGATCACTCTTACCAAACACCACACCATATCTGATGAATCTTATCAGTTTATTTATTTTATAAAATAAAAAATTGAATTTCATATTAGAGAACTCTTATAATGATAAAAAAAAGGATTTGAAAATAATTATAAGAAATTGCAAATAAAAAATTAGTCACACATGAAATATGTGTAAAATATCTCACAAGCTTTTTTGAAAAGAAAAAAAAAATATACTTTGTGATACTATTTAAAATCGTGTCTGACTCTTAAAACTGAGATAAATACTGTGCTGGCAGAAAGATATTTGTCCCAATACATGTGAATTCTCTACAGAGTGTAGTTTTGACTGACGTAATTAAAATCAAATAAATATAGTAATGAAATTATTGGTAAGGTTTGATTATTGATTAAAAAACCTTAACATGGAATAATACGGTTAGAGTAGCAAGGAAAGTGGAAAATTTGTTTACATTGAAGTGTAGAAAAGCTATGTGACTGTCATGGGTCCCATTCCTTGAAACATGCAACTGTCACCGGTGGCCTATTAGTAGTTAGAAATACCATTCTCATTCATTCGCACGCGCCTCTCGTGAAGCAGTTGAAGACAAATCAGGAACCCAAACACCGAGCTTCTGTCTATGCGCGCGCTAAAATGGAACTAAAGAAGATCATTAATTTAACCTTACAGCTATAGAGAGAGAATCGGAACGTAAGACCCACCACACCAACTAGCGTCTTTCTGTCTTCTTTATCCCAAAATTTCGGACTCTTTAGTCTCTTACTTACCACTGCTACTTTTTCTATCTTCCAACATAAAACCAATTATAATACTAATCATCATTCTCAATCATCACCAGAATAAAAGTTGGATCGATAATTAGCTTTTGTTAATGACGGGCAACCGGTCCTCATCGTCATCGCTTCCAAGGCAAGGCAAAGGCAATAACCTATTCTCACCTCTTTCTCTCTCTCTCTCTCTCTGCTGTTGAAGATGATATGCCATTTTTTCATTTCTCTCTAAACTCTTTTCACTCTTTTGGATCTGTCTCTTACTTTCTTTCTCATGCGATCTCTTTTCGTTAACTCCATAATGCGCTTCTGATTCCTTCCTTTCAGGTCCTTTATTCCTTTCTTATCTTCTATTTATCTCCTTTTCTTCTTTTCCATTCAATCAACCAATTCTTCTTTTTTCGTCTGATTGTTCTCTCTTTTCTTATCTCTGTATACTCTCATTTTCTGGTGACACTGTTAGTTTGTTAAACCTTGTTTGTTGTGTCTATTGTTGAAGGTTTGAGGAGAAGTGACAATGGCATCCAAACAAGGTGTGAAATCTAGAAGGTTTGGATTGAGTGGCTTAAAAGGTGCTAATTCCCCTTCTTCTTCAACTACGTCGTCTTCTAAACAGGTTCTGGATACATCCTTTGATGGCCAGAGCTCGCCGGCATCTTCCTCGGCTCGAAGTAAGCAGCGGCATTTTAATCCGGAGACTGCAGCTGCAACGCCTCCTTTGGAGCCACAGAGAGTGAAAGAAAATGTCACGGTGACGGTCCGATTTCGGCCTCTGAAGTAAGTGTGAGCTTTTCCAAGTCATGTGTCATTGTTGTGGCTGTGTTCTTCAGATGCCTGTTAACTTGATTGAGGTCTATGTCTGGGACAGTCCAAGGGAAATTCGTCAAGGAGAGGAAATTGCTTGGTATGCAGATGGAGACACTATAGTGCGAAATGAGTATAACCCTTCCATAGCATATGCATACGGTATAATATGCAAAACTGACATTTATGGATAGGGATTTTTGGTATTTTACATATTTGTTCATTTGACTTCTAGGGTGAACTGTGTATTATTTTGCATTCATAGGCATATTGACGCATTAAACTTTTCCGTGTTTGATTTTTAGAATACTATCTCATGACGATGATAGCTACAAAATGTTCTCGTCGTGATTATTCTTTTAAGGAAACTTTTCTTATACGAAAACTTCTCAAGACAGAACTAATAAAAAAAAATGTCGTAAAGCAAAACTTAGGAAAGATATATTCTTTTATAATGTTAGCTACCTTTCTAACCAATGGTACCACGACCAAAGTGTACTGAGCGTATCTGTAGACCTAATAACTTTTCCCTCCATGCTAACCTTAAAGCCTCTGAAATTAATTCTCAGAAAATGCTCCAAGTTTTCAGATAGCCGAGGGGTATTGAAGTTGGACAAACTTCTGAAGGATATCATGTTCCACACACTCCCAAATTAGATGTACTTCCTGTTACATACCTTTAGGGGAGATTGTGGTCCAAACAAAATGAGAAGCATTCAGAATGAATTTCCAAGAACTTATTTGGTGATGTTTTCTGGATTGGCAATTTGGTAGCATTTCTCAGCCTTTTAATGTAAACCATCCTTGCTCTTTTTGGGTGCCACAAGGAGAAAGTCACAAGGGAGACATTATAGCTATTGATTGAAACAGTATTGTTGGGCATCAATTTTTTAGAATCTCCTTCCTTACATGGCATTGAACAGATTTCCCTGCCGACCAAATGATCCTTTTTTCTGACACCCGACAAAAGAATATCCATGAAGCTTCTTCCTCTGAGTAGTCCCTGTTAAATATAGAGGGCAAGGAAAAGAAAGAAAACAATCTGCTGAGAATTTAGGAATTGTAATACTTTCTTATTCTTATTCAAGAGAATGTAGTGCATAGGTTCTGCATATCATCCATATATATATAGACTCTTGGTAGACTTAATTAATGGAGACTATTGCCTAGGATTATGATATATGATGCAACTTCCTAGACACTAGCACCCTTGAACAATAGATGCATTTTAGCATATCATACATAGACCGCCCACTCTTCAAATAAACCACACTGGGGTTTTATTGACGACAAATGCTAGACAAAACTAGGCTGAAAGCAAAATCTAACCTTATGGAAGAAAAAGTGTCTTTGCGGGTATCTCAATTTCAGTTATATTTTGGATCATGGGATCCCAAAGGAAAAACGGTTGAGAATGTCTTAATGTAGGAGGCTGTACTGAGAAAAGGCCATTTGAAGATTTGGCTGTTGGATCCAATCTAATAATCAACAGAGTTCAGAATATAGTCCTCTACATTAATTCTGGCCAACAGATTATTTGTTACATAAATTTTGAAGTGAACAACAAAAGCAGTAGTCAACAAAAATAGAGCTGTAGTACATGGATTAATGTTATCCATCGGATTCTACCTAACAAAACCAAAAACATCTGTAAAACTACAAGATCTTTATCAATAGTTCTCCTAGTGTTCATGACACAAGTAAATAATGATTTTCACAAAGATTTCACAATCCTATTTAAGATAGAAAGATTTCAATGTCATGAAATTGTATATTTATCTCAAATCCAATCAATCATCATGTAATGTACATTTCATGCTCAATAAATAGCCCCCTATCTCTCATTTGCTGATGCTATGTACTGATCTGTTATTTTTATTTTTTTCTAGATCGTGTCTTTGGTCCCACAACCACAACTCGTCAAGTCTATGATGTTGCTGCTCAACATGTCGTTAGTGGTGCTATGGAGGGCATCAACGGTAAATAACAGATTGAATTTACTACTTACCAACTATTTCAGTATGTTCATAAAACAAAATCTGTTCTTGCTTTAATCAAGTCAACCTAATTCCTTGATATAATTCGGATCACATTTTGGATGTATTAGATTTGAAATATTACTGAATCTTGATCAATGACAACTAATTAGGTAATTGTATTCAAGTTAGTCGACTCGGCTGATTACCTCTTGGCTAGAAACTGATGCTCACTTAAATTAGAATTTTTATTTTTACTTTAGTAGAGTTGCATCAAAAGATGTAAGAGCAATTTATTTTAGTCAAAGATTTCCTTATTTTACTTCTTGAACATGACAAAATCAGATATAATTTTGTATCAATGATCAAATACCTTTTAGAAAAATTCTGGGGGGACAAAACCACCCTCACAATTTTTATTCTTTTGTATAGATGTCATATCATTTGGCTTTTTTGGTCACTCCTCTTATAACACAACAATATTGCAAACCATGTTTGATTAGGCTATTAGCCTGATCATGATATGATCCCCAGAGGTTTGTGATTGGCATCATAGCAATCAGTTTGCACAGAGAAATATGTGGCTGAGTAACTTCCAGATTATTTTTTTGCTTCTATACCAGGCATATTGAATAATTGACGTATGAACTCCTCTGGTTTTCATACAGGTACGGTGTTTGCATACGGGGTAACAAGCAGTGGAAAGACTCACACAATGCATGTGAGACCTCCCTTATTTTCTTCCTTTATCTTTTGCTTGTTTATGATAAATTTATATATTGTTTTTTTTGTTTGGTCTTTCAATGTCATGTTATATAAGTTTATCAAACTTTTAACCATACTTATTTCACGAAAGAGCAATTGCTGACCATTGTGATACTTGCCATATTTTATTCTGATATACTATGGTGGGTTGGTAGCTTGAGGTTGTTTGTCTTTGTTGAGTTTCATGGTTTTTCTGGACTTGGACATTCAGTTTTGATGGAAATCTCATGTTGACTAAAAATAAGACCAATTTACAATATTTAAATGGATGCAAATGTCATCTTATAAATCAATTTTTTAAGGTTGAATTAGGTTTAAAATATATTTTTTAAAATGTTACTAGAGTCATTTAGAACCTATTCTAATGCGATTTATTGTTTGTTGGAACTATTATGTTATCCTCTATGAAGCCGCTATCATACCACCCACAAATTTTCAGTATTTGTTATACTCTCTAATTTGTTCCTTCTTGTCTCAAATCTATTAAATTTAGGTTAGTGAGCATAACAAGTACCGAAATTTTACTATCCCATAGAAGGTAACATGCTAATTTTGGAATAGTAAAAATTTGAATTGTTGTTTCTGATAGATGCATAAAAGTATTATTATTTGTCTTGGGTGTTACTTCGCTAGCTACTGTCATATTTTACTCAATAAATTCTTCATTGCTTGAACAAGCTCAAAATCATTTTGTTCAAAGCTGTAACTTACCGAGCCTTGATCTTTGTAAAGGTGGTCTTTTGACATAATTTGACTGCCATTATATTATTACATATACTGAACAATCTAAGGCTGCAAGCCCTGAAGAAGTTATTGTAACTTCGACCATTGTTTAGCCTTTACGTACCTTATCTTCTACTTAATAATCTGTCATGCTGCATAATGTGATAAAAAATAATTAATAATATCTGTTATTGTGACAATTGCTGATGGTGTTAAGTTCTTATATGAATTTGTATTAGTTGATGTGACACTATATGCTCATTAGTTCATATCATACCTCTTGCTCACAATTTCATATTTGCAGGGTGATCAAAGATCTCCAGGAATTATACCCCTTGCCGTTAAGGATGCTTTTAGCATTATCCAAGAGGTTGTCAAATACTACTCTCTTCGTTGCACCCTTTATTATAGAAATTACATAGTCTGATTTTTCTGTGTGCAACAGACTCCAAACCGCGAGTTTCTCCTTCGAGTTTCATACTTGGAGATCTACAATGAGGTAGGCTTTCTTGCTATGCAGTTCGTACCTTGTGATACCCTGCTCGTGTGGATTTTGTCTCCCATAGACATAGCTATATCCCTCGTGACTTTGCATGAAAAGAAATTTAATGAATGCAAATTTCAAGGCTTCTCTTTTATTTAGGTGGTTAATGACTTATTAAATCCAGCAGGACAGAACTTACGAATCAGAGAGGATACTCAGGTACTAATAGTAGCTTTTCTTATCTTTCTTACTCTATATTTATATCTATACCACTAAATTATGAGTGAAGATTCTGTTTTCCGAATTTATATGATTTATTCATACTTGAAAAGAGAACTGAAATTTTATATTATTTTTTACTTTAGATGTGCATTCAACATATAGATCGACATAAAAAAATAAATTATAGCAGAGATTTTAGGCTCCAAATGTTTATATGATAATAGTAAGAAGGAATTTAGGAAAATTAATTATAACTAAAATTATTAGGAAATATTCTACACATAATTAAACTTTACAATAGTCCTTGAAACTGGTGAATGAATATGTATTATACTCAACTTGTTGATATATCTTGATAGTGTTTCATGGGAAGTCCGTTGGTTAGTACATTTCCAGGGCAATTGAACCAAGTGACATTTTGATGCATAAAAGCAAATTTTGGTTTATAATTGGTGATTTACTCCATCTTCTTAAATGAATGATTATTAACAATTCTTGGATTTTACTGTGTTGAACATTAGTGAGATGAGTTTTTGAGAAATTAGTATTTTGTTGTCGAACCTAGTGAAAGATAAAATGTGAATCTAGTGGCAAAATGTTATTTTTATGTTTTATATAACAAATACCTAAACTGTTTCAGACACTGTTCCAAATACCTCTCAATGTGTACGATTCTTTATTTTGTTTCATAAACCTTCTTTCTTGTCATTTCTTTATATAGAGTGCATAATATAATTGAAGCCATCAGCATATTAACAAAGTCAGACGTATAGTTGTTGAAATACTTATTCAAAGTTCTATAAACAGAAGTATTTCGAAGGAGGCCTGTATCATTTGTACATTGAATAATATGTAGGGCACCTATGTTGAGGGAATAAAGGAAGAGGTTGTACTCTCCCCTGCTCATGCACTGTCTCTTATTGCAGCTGGAGAAGGTAAAATTTCCTGCTAGGTTTGTTTATATTATTTTAGTTTACTATCTTCAAGTACCATAATAACTGGACTGTTATGTTTTCTTCTCGTGTTTTGTACTTAATATATTAATTAATTATTTTTTATGTACTTTTGAATTGAGTATTTTGTGTAAAGAGTGATGAAGAAAGCAGGCTTTCACACTCATCTCCTTAATATTCATTGAGCTACTTTCTTATATTAAAATATTAGGTGCACTGTTTGGCAAATATAGTCTTCTCAAAAAGTAGTTAGTGTTTATAATAAAAACTAAATAAAACTGTTTACTGGTCATTTGAATGATCATAAGAATTGGGTTCTTCTATAATTCTACTAATGCCCCGCTGTTTTGTTATTTAATGCCCCTTTCTCTATTCTTGACAAAATTTCGATTTGATAACAGAGCACAGACATGTTGGGTCTACAAACTTTAACTTACTCAGCAGTAGGAGCCATACGATATTTACCCTGGTGCGTTTACACCGTCTCAAAGGAAGAATCATGCTGTTTTATCCTTTTAACAACATTGTTCTTAATAGTATGCACAAATTTTATCGATGTTTTTATGTTTACTTCATTGTG
Organism: Vigna radiata var. radiata; assembly: GCF_000741045.1. Classification (NCBI taxonomy): domain Eukaryota; kingdom Viridiplantae; phylum Streptophyta; class Magnoliopsida; order Fabales; family Fabaceae; genus Vigna; species Vigna radiata. Next base: position 508,236 of record NC_028353.1, on the reverse strand, counting down.
TTTATATCTTATAGTTACTACGTAGCACTTAGATGTAATTAGCGCATAATGTAGCTACACAGTTGATAGTTTATCTTGCCAAACAAATGAATTTGCACGGGAAAACTCTTGAATAAAAACATACCATTATTCAACTCAAAACTTCTTGATAAGAATTCCCCTTATTATCGTTTTTTTTTTTTTTTCTAAAATGAGGACCTGTTGGAAGATGGGGGTTGTATTAAAACTATATCCTAAATAGTCAGCCAGATCTTCAATGATAATTGATATCAATCTCAACCTTGAGTAGTTCAAGAACAAGAAAACGGAACACCAAGATGTTAGCTATTTTTATCAATTGCTTATGTATATGTTACTCTTTTATTCTTTTTAATTTCATACAGTTTTGTAACAGAGTATAGAGAGTAGTCCATGTGGTGAAAACAGTGAAGGAGAAGCAATAACACTTTCACAACTGGTAACCAACTTAAACTTTTCTGGTTGTATTTGCTTCAACATGGGTAATGATTTCATGTTCACGTTTCATATATTTTTTGGTTTCTTACATTTTTAATATTTTACTTATATTTGCAGAATCTCATCGATCTAGCAGGTTCGGAGAGCTCTAAAGCTGAAACTACTGGCATGAGAAGGAGAGAAGGGTCTTATATCAATAAAAGTCTTCTAACACTTGGAACTGTGAGGTCTCAAACCTTTTCTTCTCACTGTATGTTAGAATGCAATATAAAAATGTTTATTTGTTTTCCTTCACAACTAAAACCTTTATGGTCATGTGATCTAGAGTTCAATATTTTTTGGCCCCGATTCTTTCATACAAAAGTTAAATTTCAACGGTAGGTGGGCCTATGCATTTGCCAAGCTTTAAAGCCCTAAAGTGAGGAGACACACTTATGTGAAACCATTTATGTGCTTTAATCCAATAGCTTAAACTTTTGAAGTAATTAGTGCGTAACAGATCCGATTGCTAGACCCCTTATTGACATCATAGGACTTCAAGACCTGGTTTGTTGTGGGTTGCTGAAGCTAAATAAAAAACGGAATAGGGTGTTTCAACCTTGGGATCAAGTGGTGAACATGGTTCGATGACTTGAATTGTGGCTATAACTAAGGCCTTAAACTTTGGTTGTAGCTTATCCCTACCAGATTGTCTTTGCCAGTAGTCATCACGAACAAATATAATACACATATATGATGCATATCTAATACAACAATACTATCATTCTAAAAGTATGTAGGATAGAATACGTTTAAGATACATATCCTAATATGTATCGAAATTTATGAAACATAATAAATATATAAATTCAGTTCTACAAATCCAAAATATGACAAACTTCTTTGTCATTAACAAAAACAATTTAAATCAGGGTCATCATAAATCACTTGCTATTGGTCTAAAGTATGAATAACTTAACGATTGCTTTACTTTAGAATGTTTTCAGTTCTTCATCTTAAGATGTGCAGCAATCACTTGCATTTTCCTCTGTCATTGATAGAATGACAGTACATTGGTGTGCAGTGGTTTCCAAGCATAGATAATGCACTGGATGCTGTTATATTCAAGTATGTGTGTTTATGCCTGTGTTGAATTGTAATTATCTTTGTTCCACAGGTTATTTCAAAATTGACTGAAGATAAGGCTAGTCACATACCTTATAGGGATTCCAAATTGACTAGAGTACTTCAGTCTTCACTAAGTGGTCATGGACGTGTTTCTGTAAGGCTTCCCTTGTGTAGATAATTTTACATGCATGCATATATTTGTCAAAGTTAGATGTTATTTTACATTTCTTTGTGGTAGAAATGCTTAAACATAACTCATCAATTCTTATAGCTTATCGTCCTTTTAAATACAGCTTGTTTGCACCGTAACTCCATCATCAAGTAGTACTGAAGAGACACATAACACATTGAAGTTTGCTCACCGGGCAAAGTACATTGAAATACGGGCATCGCAAAACAAGGTATGTTAAATTTGATAACTACTTTTTGGCGAAATCAGAATTTTATTGCTACCTATAACAGAGTACAATATGCACACAATATAAAGAACAAGAAACAGCACCTAATCCTTCTTCTGCATAAATCCATTACTTGTATTATGTTAGAAACGAGTACAGAACATGAGCTTATTCATAAGATCTTCTGAGCAACAAGTATGCCAAAGTTCTCATTGTTATATTCCCTCCATGTATGATATTGGTAAGAGTAATGTTGCACGTGAATAATGGGTCTACCCCCTGTTTGTAAAGTACCCTGCGATTGAACTTATTTCTCCATAAGCATTTCTAGAAGAGAAAAGTAGGAGAAAAAATTATACGAGTTTCTCCATAAGCTACAATTAATTTATGCACAAGTCTTTTTTTTTCTTAATGGGCAGATGTTAGTTGTTAGTATTTAGATAGTGGAGGGAGTTGAATTGCACCCTCCCTTCCAACTTTTACTACTAAGCCAACATTATAGCACAAGTTAAAAATAAAAATTTAGAGAAACCATATGAGAAAACTTGTAGATATTAGCTTATGGATAAGTTAGTTTTAGCTTATGTAGAAGTTGATTTTATATTTTCTATTTATTTTCTGTCTTCGAAGTGCTTACAGATAACTTTTCCAAATCGACCTAATGTGGATTAGCAAATATTTATATGTAGTATAATATAACCTTTGAAAGAAAGTAGCCTGTTTATGTCGACCTCCCATATTCTGGCTGTTAGATTGTGCGTATTAACATATGAATTTGTTAGAAAACATTTGATTTATTAGGTTTCTGCAATCCTTGGAATATGTACTATTGGGAAAATAATATTGTAGGAAATGACTTAATTAGAAAAATAATAAACTCAAAATGGCATAAGTTCTTCACTGTTGTCCTGTAAATAGGTGTTTTCACTTTATTGATGTATATGAATGGCATACATGCTGATTCGGAATTGTTTCCTCTGAACAAAGTTATTCCCTAATTCAAGACATTGCCATCATAGTCTTAGTTCACAGATGTAGAACTCTGCCTTTGAGCACCCCTACTAGTGGAAACACAATATCCTTCATAACCCTATTTCATTAAATCTCATTTTGGTGGTAATCGATGGTTTAAATACAACTTGGGTATACAAAATCATTCCAAACAAATAAGCACCCTTTTAGTTTGAATTTCCAATTGATTGGATGGTCTTGCAAGTGGCCAGTTCTATTTGGACCTAGCATTTGTTAAATTGCTTCAATCATATACTCTCACTATAGGTGAAGACTAGCGAATAGTTTTTACATCTAACATTCTGAAATTCAGCATTTATTTTAAGAATCAAGGCAGCAAGGATCCATTATCATACATTTCATCGAAGCATGGATACCATGTCAATCACCAGCACTCATGATAGCTTAAGCTATGAGTTGAAGTCCCACAAGTGGTTTTTATATTTAAGAGTGGACATGGCTTTTGAGTTTAGAATAAAGCTTGGTGCATAGCCATATTCTAAACGCCTCTTGGGGCCATTTAGTACGGAAATTTCTCACATCCATCCCCAATGACAGTCCTTAAGTACTACTTCCTCATTTAGCTTCAGAGTTCTTCTTACCAATTCCATGTGCAATTCTGGGGCGTGTTTATCTCTCAATTTTAGTGGAAGAGAATGAGAGATGTTTTGAATATTTTTCTTTTTATTGCATTGTAATGAATTTCTATGAACCTTCAGATTTGAATGGGTAACCGGGAATGTTGAAATTATAGGGTTTTTGGTATTAAAGGAGAAAATGGAGTGAATAGAGATTTTGTATAATATTGTGGTGCGGTGTCCTGTGTTCCAAGTTGATACAAATCATAAAGCACTAACCCTTTTTTAGTTTGGACTTTAATGTGTAACTCAACCTTATATAATCGGTTGGGAAGATGAAGTTTTCTAGATTTAAAGAATTAGATTACTCATACCTCTAGTTGAGTGGGATCTCAATCCCTCGAGAGCTTACATCCTTGCTGCTAGACTCAAAGATACTTCACTTAGCCTTTTTGGTCAGTCTTTCTGGAAGTAGCCCCTTTTTCTATCTACTGGTGACAAACTTTGACAGGCCACAACTAATATAGACAAGGGGTAACCGTAATTTAGGAAAACTTTCTAGCACTTTATTTATAGTAATACTAGATTAAAGTCCTAACCGATATGGAAACAAATCACAAGATAATAAGGAAATGAGGAAACCCACTGCACTAATACTAAGAACATTTATAGAAACTAAACAATAGTTTTAAGAGATAATGCAAGATACTCTAAGTTACTCTAAACTGTAATGATTTGTTTTTTTATCAGCAACTAAAATTTATATTCATATGGTTGTATACAATAAACTGTAATGATATGATAAGATATTATTAGATGTCTTACATATATTCTAGAGGGGGGATTTTATATATATATATATATATGCAGTAGTTGGTGTTTTAATCTTTAAGAATTTGGTATTATATGTGTACTTTGGAAACAAGATGATGTTGACTTCTCTTTACTCCATTGCTCTATCCTTATTCTTTCTTCTCTCTTTATTTTATTTTTTTAAATTTAAAATTACCTGCAGATAATTGATGAAAAGTCACTTATCAAGAAATACCAACAAGAGATTCAATGCTTAAAGGAAGAATTGGAACAATTAAAGAGAGGTATTGTCACAGTTCAACCTAAAGATACTGGGGATGATGATGACATTGAGCTCCTAAAACAGAAGGTAGGTAATGTTATATATAAATCGTGGCCTTTTATTTTATTTGATTGTTAGGACTCTCGATATATAGGGAAGGGGTTCACTTAGTCCAAGAGTAACTCTTGCTTAATTTACTATACTTGATAACTTTTTATAAACCTTGAAGTTTATTAATCTAAGTTTTGGTTTGGGAAATCACATTAAGTAGATCATGCATACAAAGTTTAATACAATTTAAAAATAATGCTTTATTTCATCAATCGACTTCATTTAAATGTATATCAAAGATAATATCGCATGATTCTGTGGTTGAATTTGAGATTTGATATATATCAAAGATATCACAAGATATTACACACACACACATATTAGATTTCAAAATGTTAAATTTCTGCGCTTTCCTAGAAGTCGAGCGTGAACAATGGTACATTTCAATACTCCCTCCATGGTAGCTTGTGCACTACCTCTTTTTCATAAATTTTAATTAATAAAATTAGGTGTAATGAAGTTCCTTTTAGTCCTTACCATCTAAGCTCGATGGGACTAAAAGAGATTAAAAAGAGACATGCAATAGAGCATTATAAAAAAATATTATTAACTATAAGGTGTAAAAGGTAAAACTTTTTCAACTATGGAGACCAAGTGCAGTAACTTCCATTACTTAGCCTGTAACTTTTATTATTTGAGTCTGTAATTTTAGTGAAATGTGATTGTATTCCCTTTTTTGGTGGGAGTACCCAAGTGAACCCTGCATACATATACGCATTTTTATTAAATTCTAAAAGTTATAATGTACGAATTTCGAAAAGAATTTACTTAGTTATTGTGAAGTAAATTTGCTGCACATTGGGTTCCTCAATATCCTGTAGTTAGCGTTCTGATCTTGAATGGTTCTCAATTTCAATTATTCAAGTTAGAAGATGGTCAAGTTAAGTTGCAATCCAGATTGGAACAAGAAGAAGATGCTAAAGCTGCTTTGCTAGGCAGAATTCAACGGTTGACGAAGTTAATTTTGGTCTCCTCAAAAGCTCCACCATCTACAAGATTTCCTAACAGACCTGGTCCTCGTAGAAGACACTCTTTCGGGGAAGAGGAGGTATTACTCATGTTGCATCAACTCTCTCCCTTTTCTTCTAAATACTAGGATTTAATGTTACTTATAATTCTCTTCATTTTTTAATTTTCGGTTATGTTTTCAGCTGGCATACCTTCCATACAAAAGACGGGATTTAATCTTGGACGAGGAAAATGTTGATTTGTATGTTAATCTCGAAGGAAATGCTGCAATAGCTGATGATTCTCTAAAGGGCGAAAAAAAGATAAAGAAACATGGACTACTAAATTGGTTGAAGCTACGTGTGAGTTGTTCATCACTCCATTGTAGTTTGCTGAGGATTCGAATATTTGTTACATGATAGAAATATGTTTTTCCGTCTCTTTACTTGTAGAGCTTGCATAATTCTTTTTCTTCCGTTTTCTTTTAAGCTATCAGAGTTATGTGACGGATCCTCTTATTTGTTGTCCCTTAACCACTCGACGTATTTTAGCAATCAAGAATCTAAAATAATCTGTAGCTCTTGCAGCAAACGGGTTTAGCAATAGCTTTTTATGTACTCATTGGTATTGTTCCTTTATTCTTAACGACTCTTCGGAAAATGGTGTCATGAACTAACCGTCCCTTAAGCCTAAGCTATTAGGTGTCAATACATAAACTGTTTTATAAACAATTGCATCTCTAACAATTGGGATGCGTTTTGTTTCTTCGCTTGGAATCTAGGAAGTTTATAAGTAATATTTGACATTTGAGAATCACGTGTTTCAATTATCAATCCAAAACTAATTGCATACTGGTGTGTGCTTGATTAGGTTTCTTGTTTAACGTCTTATATAACATTAGCTATATAAATAATGAATCGTTTCATTCTGGGTACTTGCAAGTTGATTTCTGTATGTTTAAGATAGTGTCTTTCACTGTTTTTATCAGAAACGAGATAGTGCCTTGACAGGCACAAGTGATAAATCTAGTGGAGCAAAATCAACTAGCACACCTTCTACACCTCAAGCAGAAAGCGGTAATCATTTGGAGTCTAGACTTTCTCATTCTCAACCTGCAGAAAGCTCTCCCTCTGCTGATCTTGCATCAGAGGCAAGAGAGGATAAATATATTCACGAGGATAGTTTAATGGGGCAAGACACTCCTTTGGTATGTAAATGCTATTATTTATGTTTCTTACTGTAGCTATGATGAAAAAGGCCAATTACTAGCATTTGGAAAATTTCATATTCACTCATTGAACAGGACAAACAACTAGGCAGTGTATATATGCTTTTCCAAAAAGTGTAAAGTGATTGTCATATCAAAACTAACTTAAATGCTTTAAAACCACCAAAGGAAACCTCATTTTTGCTGGTACTTCCTATATTTTTTGGTCTCTGGTGTTACCCTTAAGTGCGGCCCAGTCAATAAGTGTCCTTGTCTAGCCAGAAAAGTTTCTTTTGGTGTCCCACATTATTTATTTGGATTGTGATCAGTTGTACCTCTTTTAGATTTCAAATATTACAATACTTCTTCATCTGCTGATCTCATTTTACTTGTTTGTCAAAGACACGGTAGCTGAGCTGATACTAATTCGCTGTTATCAGTGGGAAAATATCTATGACATTAGAATGAAGGAATATGGTGGATTTGTAATTCTTATATGATTCTTATGTCCTTGGCAAAGATGTGTGATGAGTATATATTATTTGGAAATCTATATTTTTACCTCATTAGATTGTGTTCTCATCGCATTTGGATTTTATTTCTAGACAAGCATCAAATCTGTTGATCAGATTGATCTTCTGAGGGAGCAGCACAAGATTTTATCTGGAGAAGTGGCACTTCATTCAAGTGCTTTGAAGAGGCTGTCTGATGAAGCAACAAGAAATCCTCAGAATGGTCAGATTCATGTAGGTTACCAATACCACTTTGTCTATATAGATGGAATCGTGTTTATTTGAGTGATTAGAGTTATTACTCCGACTGTTTGGCTGAAAATTTTTTGTAATTCAAACAAAGGTGGAGATGGAAAATTTGAAAGATGAAATTACAGCAAAGAGTGAACAAATAGATTTGCTGGAAAAACAAATTTCTAATTCTTTCATTGCTTCAGACAAGATTGAACAGTCAGGAGCTTTGCAGGTATGTTCACTAAGCATCATTATTACCGTTTCACTTGTTTTTAGTCAAGCTTAATACTTCATTTGTTCAACAGACTGTTGCTGAGCTGATGGCACAATTAAATGAAAAATCCTTTGAACTCGAGGTGACAGTTATTTACGCCTTGCTAATTTTTGCCAAATCCATTTTATTAGTTCTTAAATAAAATTATATTATAGTACTTTCCAATCGGAATAAAAGATACATTTTAGTTATGTCAACAATTTGATACAATCAATATTTTTAAAGCCATACTTTTCTGATCATGCAAGACAGCATAGGGTTCTTGTATAATTATGTAGCATAGACGTTTCAAATTCTAAAATTTCTACTCTGCATGAACATGTCTCCTTACTGGTTACTTTTAGATGATCCCAGTATTAACTAATGCACATTATTGTGCTAATTCAGGTGAAAGCAGCAGATAATCGTATAATTCAAGAACAGCTTAATCAGAAGGTGAAATATACCATAATTTTTTGTGAAATACTTATTGTATCTTTTTGTCGTGTCCTTAGCTAAGGGAGTAATTGGATTATCAGATTTGTGAATGTGAAAGCCAGCAAGAAACGATTGCCTCTCTGAAACAGCAACTTGCAAATGCGGAGTTGAGAAATTCCAGTCCTGTTGTCAGCCATTCACAAAATTTCTCAGTTACCAAAGACTATGGTGGTGAAATTCACCTTGACAAGGGGAATAAGATGATAAACAATTCTAATGAAGGGATTCATTTGCAAGTACAGGTATATTTTTTCCTTTCTGCAATCTTCGTTTTTCGGGTGCTCTTACAATTCTTAGTCTTGCATTCCTGTGTCTGTGATTACTTTTCCAGCAATTTGTCATAAAATCTGCATATTAACGTAATATGCATATTAATTTCTCATTGCAAACTACTTGTTTTTAACTTTACTATCACCGGGCAAAGATTTATTTCAAGAGCTCTATCTTGTTATGATTTGTGAGTGGCAACTGGCAAGGGAGCTACTCTTAACTGTTGGATCTACTTTACCACGTATAATCAAGATTAGAAATTACTTTAAATTACAGCTTGACGTTATATTCTAATCTTAGGCGATGTATATGATCCCATTGTCAAGCCCTGTACATCAAAACCTCAGCCTGTCTACAATCCCACGCTTTTACGTTTGAAAAGGTTGGAACGTACTCATGATTCGATTGATCCAATTTTGATTCAGCAAAGTACCTGATTTCCTATTTATTTCTGACAAAAAATTGAAAAGTGTAATTGGTTTAAGGGTCTGTTTGGATACATGCTAAAAGAGTAATTGGGAATCTCTCTCCATATATATATATATATATATATATATATATATATTATATTATGTATTCCAGTAAAAGAAGACAAGAAATGTTCATCAACTGACTGATTGTTTCTATCTGCCATCTATTCTGCGTTTAGTCAAGTTATCTTTGTGTGTATTTGGTATGGCGTGTGAAGTCTCCAATTCACGTTTCAAACGTTAAAAATGAAAGCTACTGAAAGCTACTCCAGCTATCCACGTTTGAATTCATCTAAAATCAAATTAAGCGTGCACTTCAAATAGCATAAGGTATTTTGTATATAATCATCATTCCCACTGATCTTGTGCACTCAATCAGACAAATGAGATAGAAGAGCTGAAGCAGAGAGTGGCACAACTAACAGAATTAAAGGAGCAGTTAGAATTCAGAAATCAGAAGTTGGCAGAAGAGAGTTCATATGCTAAAGGGTTAGCTTCAGCTGCTGCTGTTGAGCTTAAGGCACTGTCAGAAGAAGTTGCCAAACTCATGAACCAGAACGAGAGACTAGCTGCTGAGCTAGGTGCATCCAAGAATTCAACCACTGAACGTAGAGCTAGTGGCACAGTCCACAATGGGCGAAGAGAAAGCCATGTCAGAGTTAGACGAAATGATCAGGGTGGATCAAACACCAATATCAAGAGGGAATTAGCCCTGAGCAAAGAAAGGGAACTTTCATATGAAGCTGTACTTTTAGAAAAAGATCACAAAGAGGCCGAACTTCAAAGAAAGATTGAGGAGTCAAAGCAAAGAGAAGCATACCTGGAAAATGAGCTTGCGAACATGTGGGTCCTTGTAGCTAAGCTTAAAAAGTCACAAGGAGCTGAAACTGAAACTGATGTTTCAGGGTCTACTAGAGAGAGTGTGCAGATGAATGGTTTTGATGTTTGATGTGATATTGTAATAGTGGTTGTTGATCCATTATTACAATTTGCTTTCAATAGGAGTGGTTTGAGAGAGAGGTGTGTAAAGATTGTTGCTCTCTGGAAAGTGTGCTATTTTCTTTTCCTTTTTGGTCCATAGCCAAGCTTCGCATTCCTTCTCCCTGCATTCTTACCTCTATTCTTCCAGGTGTTGAGCTAATTTGGTTTTGGTTGACATGTCTAAGGAATCACATTCAAAGCATACAAAGTAATGCTGCCTTCAAATTTGCTTTCATAATGAACTTGCCCTCGTCTCCCTTTGCCTTATTTTTTTCCTGTTAATTACAGGACAAACATATTATTATTATTATTATTATTATTATTATTATTATTATTATTATTATTATTATTATTATAGTTAAATAGGTATAAAACTGAAGGCTAAAATCTTAATATAATGTTTAAGTTGAGTAGAACATTTACAAAAGTTGTATTGATTTTATAAAATTTACAAATTATTAGTATTATTATTACTATCATTATATTTTATTCTTAATTGTATTTTAAAACTAAAATAAAGAATAAAATAAATTATCCCAATACTAAAAGAAATTTTATTAATATTGTAATAACGCAATATGTTACAAACCATTCGCTTTTAATAATATAATATACTATAAATCAATCACTTTTTTTGCATAACTATTATTTTATTATTTTTTTTATTGCCACTAGTTTTAATAATACATTTCCGTGGTATATTTTTTTGCATTTTCCTCGCTTTTTCTTTTTGCATATCCATAAATATGGAAATTTCTAATTTAACCTTTTGAAAACTTTTTGAATGGTAGAATTCAAAAGATAAAAGTGCTTTTTAACTGTACAATTTGAAATTTATTTTCTTTATATATCTTTTTTGGATTATATAATTTAAAAGATATTTCCAACTTTTGAAATATACCATTTAAAACTCATTATTTTTCGTAAAAAAAAATAGATTAGACTATTTGAAAATTACTTTTAATTTATGAGTTATGATACATATATGAAATAAAAATTACCACCTTAATATTCATATTTACCTATCTTATGGTAAAGATGTAACATTTACACATGTGAGTTGGGGGATGTATTGATATTTTCATTCAAATAGTTATAAAAAACATATAATAATCATTATATTATATAAAATTATTAAATAATAATCAATTTTAAAGATTAAAATAATTGGTTATTATACTAACTAAATTAAATATTACTTTATAAATTAAAAATTATTACTATGCAAAAAAGTTTCTATTATAAATAAAAAAATATTATTATGTAAAATAGTTTCTATTATAAATATAAAATTATTATTGGTTTGTTAATTAGAATCTAAATTAGTTTCTAATAATGGATACTAATGTTTTAGCTAATTACTATCGGTGACTGTAAATTATTTAAACACTAATATTTTTATATTAACTAATTACTTTTAATTTCTAAAATTAATTGTTGTTTAATAATTTTCTTTTAGGATTAATTATATTTCATAAATATTTAATATTTATGAATATAATATTTGATGACGTTTATTACATTTATTATATTCAATAAATACTATTGAATGAATGCAATATTTAATGAATATAATATTTGTTAAGTATTAATACTAAGTACTTTATATAACTATTTATATAACTATTTTGAAATATAGAAAATCATATATATATATTGAATATAATAATAAAATTAGTTAAATATAATAGTTTATTATATATGATTAGACATTTCCAGATACATTTACTTACGAACAATTTTAATAATTTCAGGAAATTAAAATGTATCATATTTAAATTATTTAAAATTATTTTTTTAATATTTTGTTTGGATAAAATAATTAAAATATCTTATATTTTTATTTTTTTAGTTTGAATAAAGTAATTGAATTTCTCTTTAAAAATAAAATTTTATTTTAAAATTAAAATTTACAAAAAATATTAGTCAAGTTTATATATTCAAATAATATTTAACAATTTAATTTTTGCAATATATATATATATATATATATATATATATATATATATGTGTATTGTTGGAATTTTTGGAGTTTTTGAAAATATGAGAGATATAAAAGAAGTATCAAGAAGTTTATTATTGTACTTATTTTGATTTTCTAAATCTAAATAATAACTAAATATATTTTTATCTATATATGAAAAATATTTTTAAAATGGAAAGATTTCCTAAAAACTAATTCAAATGAAAATATACTAATCAAATATTTTCAATATATATAAAAGTGTCATTTTTTTTCTTTTTTAATGAATTTCAAATTTTATTATTTTAGGAATTTGAAATACATTCTTAAAATTTTTAAATTTTAATTTCCTTTTTATTCTCTTACCTAAAAAATTCATTAGAATTTCAAATTCACCAAATAAATTATTATTCTCTTAAATTGTGATGGATCTTTAAAGAGAAAGAGTTAACTAGCGAGATAACAAGACCTGAGTCCGATTTGTGTAAAAAATTAATTCAAAATTTCATTTTGATCTTCTAATTTAAACAACTTATTTTATTTAAAATTTTAAATTTACCAAATAAATTATTAATTTCTTAAATTATGATGGGTGTTTGGAAGGGTTAACTAGAGAGATAATGAAACCCGAGTCTAAAAAGTTTTGACATCACTTTCACCCTATAATCTTAAATTAATATCTTAAAATATTTATATAATAACTATTTAACTTTAATATCCTAATAAATATTATAACTTAAATTTATGTGTCATAATAATTATAAATATGAATACATGAATATGTTAGGTAAAGAATGTGATTTATATTACTATATATAAGTTAACATTAACAAAATTATACAAAATTGTATTAACACTTTTTATGTTGAATTGATCCTAATGCATCTCTTCTTGAATTCAAATATATATTACAATCACAAGATAGAAGAACTAATAAATAACACTTTCATGTCATATTAACAAATCAAACAAAGAAAAATATATAGGATAATTATTATATCCAATCCATTAAGAAAAAAAAAAGGCACCTTGAAGAGTACATATAATATATAATGAATAATCAATTATAAAAACTAAAATAAATAAATCATTTTAATTTTATAAAATTATATTATAACAACTCTTAATAGTGGATAAAAAAATCTTAAATAAAAAGTCTTTACTTTTGTTCATTTTTAAAACAAAGTTAAATCACTTTCATTAATTATAATATTTTAACTATTTTGATAAATATAAAACAATAGTAAGTTAAGTTTTAAGAAACTGTTTTATTAGTTTAGATTACATCATTTTAAAAGAACAAATGTTAATCTTTTTCTATATTTCCTAGTTCTATTTCTAAGTATTTTAGAGTTTCACAAGTTTAATTTAGATAGGATAATTATTATCTTACTTGGATTAGGTTTTGTTCTTTTTAATCAATGTTTGACTATTTAGGTGAAATTTTTATTATGTTTCGAAGACTCTATGCAATTTTAATCGTGTTTTTCTATATGAGGAGTTGTTATTGCTTGGATTCTAAGCAAATGTTAGGTAAGAAAAACTAAATTTTGACTAAAAAGATGTGTTTAAGTTAGCTTTTATTTTGAAATGTTTATTTACATTTGAGTATGAAAGTTGAGATTGGATTATAAACGAAAAAGTGGATTTTAACGTTGTTAGTATGATTTGAGCGTTTTACAATCATATTTTTATTTCCGAACTAAATTGGTTGTGATAGTAGAGCTAAGTGAAATATGATGTTAAAACATGTTAAAATAAGTAAGAGTAGTGTAATTGAATTAAAAAATTAGTTTGTTATTTGTATATTTTTTATGTTTTTCATATATTGGTGGAGCATCAACTAATCACTCCAACGACATTTAAATGGTAATATTTATTACAATATAGAGTATTATCACTTAAATAGTCGTTTAGTGATCAAGTTTATGACTTGAAATTTGATTAAGATAGTGATGCAACATCAATTTTCTCTTCTTAGAAAATGTTAAGTTGTATTGTTATTGAAACGATGATGAGACAAAGTTTCGAGTTTATTATTAAATGTAATAGTTTGATGCAATTAGTCCTGTATAATGTGCTTGAGTGATGGAAAGTCACTTTTGATTCTCTCTCCATTTAGAATTTGGACATTTAAATAGATTACTCACTCAAGAAAAGAAAATATCATATTAATAGACTATATATCCTCCATTGAAATATCACTCAAGTATTAAGATAATACTTTATAATATATATATATATATATATATATATATATATATATATATATATATATATATATATATATATATATATATCATCACTCAAGTAAGGATGATGTCACCTAAAATATTAATATGAGATTATTGAATCGAGATACTTACAATTTAATAACACTCTTACTTGTTTTTTTAATTATTATTGGATCTTATTCTATGATTGAATTACTTAAGCTAAATATTTTTTTTTTTATTTTATTGTTCATAATAATGATATAAATTAAATTTTAATTGTTAAAATGTAATCACAATGATGATGGTATATAATTTATGATGTATTGGATGACATATGTTTTCATGTGTTAAGTAACAATCAAAGTGTGGTGGTAGTGTTATTTGTTGATGACGTGAGTATTAAGTGGGAAGATTCAATAATGTTCCAAAATTTACTACAACATTAAGTTAAATAGACAAAAAAATAATATCACAATATTATTGACACCAAATTGGGAGTGAAGAATGTTCCAAAAATAACCCATCACATGATTAAAAGAAAGTCTTAATTCTTGTCTAGAAGAATTTTTTTTTAGAATCATGAAATGAGTTTGACCTACAATAACATCAAAATATAATTTTAGTAGAAAAATATTTATTTTTATTTTGTTAATAAATTACATTAATTTATATACTATTATTAATATATTTATATATAACGGGGATTTTTTTGACGTCGATATTTGTTTTTTTATTTCACCCTTTAAATATAAGGTTTTTAAAATTAAAATAACTATTTTATCAATTTTATCCTAAATGATATTTTCTTAAATTTAACCATTTTTTTTTATTTTATTTGATATTTTTTAAAATTTAACTATTTTTTAAATAAAAATTTATGTACAAAATAAATAAAAAATATTTCCATTAAAATTATAAAGAAATTTATATTTAGTTTTATAATCATAATAATAATAGTTTTATTAGTTTTTATTATCATAAAAAGGAGTAAACACTCGTTTGCACGTGAGTTTTCACTAATATATTATATAAATAAGTTTTTTTTTGTTGGTGTATACATTTTGTTTCTATTTTTATCTTTTGAGTACTTTTTTTAAAATTAATTTTATAATTATATTAATAGTAATTTTTTTTGTTATATTAGAAAAAAGTGAACATATAGAAAATGACATTTTAGAAGTAATAATGATTTAAAAGTAGTCATAATTTTAATATTAAAAGGTTTCAATATAAATAGTTTTTTTATGATTTCATTATTTTAAAATACACTATATATTTCTAAAACACTTTTATATAGTGTTTTTATTTTTTTCAAAGAATTTTTCCAGTCTACTCATCTAATTTAAAAACTGAGACTATGTGATTGATCCTTGTGACGAATTTTTCAGTTTGGACCAATCAGTTTCTTTGTTCCTGTAAGTTGAGTTTTAGCCCTTCTTTTTGGTCTTTTCTGTTATATGTTGCATGTGTGTCTTCTTCTACTTGCATGCGTTTTTTTATTCATCTATATGAGTCTTTATTGATCAATAATCATAACGGTATATCCTGATTGTTCTTGTGATGTTTCCATGTTTAGATAGACCATCTTATAAGTTATGAGGAGTTTTGTTGGTTAGGGTCTTGTGAGCTGGTGACCAGGTATGAGAAGCTAATTATATTATTTTTAAGTTATAGATATCTTGAAACTTCTAATTCTATGATTGGTGAATTGAAGAGATGATTGATCTATGTGGTGAGTATGACCTATTAAACTATGGTAAAGCTCTTAAATTACATGATTGAATTGTATGATGAAGTTTGATGAATTGGAATTTGTGGTTTGAATGTTTGATTCATGAATTTGATGGTTTGAATTTGATTTTGCGAGTTTAAAAGAGTTATAATTTGAGTAATTGGTCAAGTGGTACGAGTTTTATTTAAAACTATTTTGAACGAATTCACTGATAAAAGATTACTCTTTAATAAATTGAATAGTTATAAGTTTTATTAAAAAGTACAAAATATAGGTCAAATATCTAGTATAACGCTAAGTAGTGACAAGGTGACATTAAGCGTCCTATTTTGTCATTGGGATAATGCTTAGCGGTGTCAAGGTGACGCTAAGTACACAGTTCTGCAAATGGTTTAGTGTTTAGTAGTGTCAGGGTGTCATTGTCAGGGTGTCATTGAGCACCATCCTTATACTATAGGTCTAGAGCATTTTAAATCTATGATGTTGAGTACCAAAAAGTGTCGTTGGGTGCACCTTTTTGCGAAAAGAATGATGCTGAGCACCATGATCGTCGTTGAGGTTTGTAATTATCATATTCTTTAACGGTTTGAAATGAATTCACTTTATGTATTTTTAAGAGAATATCATGTTTATTTAGGTACACTGGTAAAAATAGTAGTTTTTAACGCGCCACATACGCTTCGGTTATATAAAAACTGAAGCGTATCAAAAGTGGTGACATTTTCGCAATTTTAGTGAAACTATATGTCTCGATTGCCTAGGAACCGATGCCTAAAGGGGTATACTGGCTCGGTTCTCTGACCAACCGAGGCAGAAAACTCTGCCTCCCCTTGCAAATCAGTCTTTTCACGTGATAGTCTTTTCGAAATAGGACATATTGCCTCGATTCTTAGTAAAACTAATGTCGTAGGGCCTTTTTGCATCAGTTTAACCACGAACTGATGCGTATAGTGTGAAATAATTTCAAATTTGGAGTTTTGAATTTTTTTTCAATATTTTCTGAGGAGTATATGCCTCGATTCTTTTACTTAACTAAGGTAATAGCTGCGTAAGTTTAAATTCAGAACACTAAACGCGAACGCATTTTCTCACGCAATATTCTTCTTCTTCGCTTTCGCGCCTCCAAAGAAGTTCCTCGCCTCATTGTCGTTGCTCCACCGCTGCACCGCCACTGTCGTCTCATTGTGGTGTTGTCTCCTTCACGTCTACACCGCCACTACATCGCTATCGTCTTGTTGTGGTGTCTTCTCCTTCGTGTCTCCACCGTCGATGCTCTGCCACTGAACCGCTGCACTACCACCTTCGCCTTGTTGTGGTGTTGTCTCTTTCACGTCTGCACCGTCGTTGCACCGCTATCGTCTAATCGTGGTGTCATCTCCTTCGCGTCTCCATCGTCGTTGCTCTACCGCTGCATCGCCTCCGTCATTTCGTTGTGTAGTCCTCTTCGTCGCCTCGACACTGACATCTCGTCTCCTCTGGCGTGCTTGTTGTTCGCAGCTGCCTCCACCAGTTGTCGTCATCGTTGGTCGTTCTTCATCGCCGTTGTTGTTCATGATGCCGACGTTCATCCCTTCTATATATGAACTAAAGCCTAAAGTCGAAAAAAAAAAGACGCTACTTCTTCGGTTCTATAGGAATCGAGACAAAATCCTACCCCTTTTTGCCTCGGTTTGTAACCGAGGCAAAAAGCCTATCCTTTTTTGCCTCTCCTATATATGTCTTGGTTGCGAAACCGCTGCCCATAAGTGAAAATAACCGTTGTCCTTTCTCCTTACTACACTTGTGGTATGATTTTATGAATGTTGTAAAATAATTCTTGAAATATGAAGTTATTAAGAGGATGATTGATATATTTATGGATTAATATGCATGGGAATAATGACGTATAAAATTGTGATGATGATAAGCTTGTTAACGGATTTGAGTTTTGTATGTGTTTGGCGTAATTCCATGGATCTTGTGAGAAGATTATATGGTGATGAATCTGTACTGCACACATTGATACAAGACTCTAGATGTTAAAGGTTAT
This sequence comes from Vigna radiata var. radiata, assembly GCF_000741045.1. Classification (NCBI taxonomy): domain Eukaryota; kingdom Viridiplantae; phylum Streptophyta; class Magnoliopsida; order Fabales; family Fabaceae; genus Vigna; species Vigna radiata. The sequence continues at coordinate 490,187 of NC_028353.1, read as the reverse complement.
CCTGTCGCTCTAATAATCCTTCAAGCTCAAGTAGAGTAGAATGAGAGATATGTGGTGAGAGGTGCAAGAAGTCCTAGTCCAGATACTTTGGCCAAAGATGATGATAGATTAACCTTGTATGTGATAGGATGAAACCATTAGCAATGACTCTATAAAGCATATAGACCATCACAAGTGTAAGACCCCTCAAGATTTTACATCAATATTTGTATTCGGATAATTGAGTCTAATGTCAACTATTTGTACATAATTTATTGTATTTAATCCATGTTTATCTTATATTTGATATTATGTAATTGTTTAAAAATAACCCTTTTGTACATAAACTTATTCTATGTATTTTATGTGTTTACAATAATTATATCTTATTTGTTTACAATAATCACTTTATTAGTGTAAATAAACAAGAGATATGTGTTAAAGCATATTTGGTAGAGAAGAATAATTTTACAAAGTATTTTACGATATCATCTAATGCTTTTTCTTAACTATTTTAGATATATTTTATTATTAAAATTATTTTTTAAAATAAATGTATTAATACTATATATTTATATATTAAAACAATTTGTTTATAAGATGTTAAAATTAAAATGTTACATAGAATATTGGTTGTATTTTTTAAAATTTACTTTTATAATTATAATTATAATTATTTTTATTTTTATTTTATTTTTCTCATTAAACAAATAAAAAGCATATTTGTTTTTACTAGTTAAGAATAGTTAATATAATAGAAAAAAGCACCCTCACTTCTTTTGTCACTTTTTGTTTTTCTAATATATACTCTCTTTGTTTAGTTTTATAACACATATTAGAGATTTTTTTTTTCAAATCTGTTGTCGCTATTAAAGAAAATCAATAATGCATTCAATACTTTTTTTTTTCCATGACCTGTTCTTAATTAATGCTCCGAACGTTAAAATGAGTAGTTAATTAGTGAGATAAAGTGGTATACTTTTTTCCGCTCTCTAATAACGTTTAAATCTCTTTATAGTTACAAGTTAAGAAAAATAATAAAATATAACTTTCTAAGGAAATTTAATTAAATCAGTCTCATTTTCTCAAAACATGCTATGGATAATGATATTTAGATAATATTTGAACATTGATTATATGTCAATCTATGATTGGTCAAAAATTACTTCACAATCAATAATAATAATCATAAACATTATTATGGAGTATATGAATAATGATATTTAGACAACATTTGAATATTAATTACATGTCAATATGTGATTGGATAATAATCATATATTCCACAATAAATATCATTATCCTATATTTATTGAGATACAATAACTCATTGAAGATAAATTAAATAAAAAGATTTCATTTAAAAATTGAGAATATCAATTCAAACTTTATACTGTTTCCATAGTAAATATATTAACTTATATTCTTCACTACTTTGTGACAAAATCTTAAATATAATCCCGAACAACTTTTCAACTCTTTCCTTCTTCTTTTATTTGTTACAATTTAAGAGAAAAAAAAAATTGTTCTTTTTTATCTATTTCTTTAGATTTTCAATAACATAATTTATTCTTTTTCCTATTATAACTCAGCCATTAATATTAAAATGGAGAGAAAAATGGATAAGATAAGAAATTGTATATACTAATTTGTTGAAGTATTAATTAAGATTTTACTTCCAATTACGCTTTCTTAAATATAACTGAAAAAGTATTTTTTTTTTAAATATGATTAGTAAAATAAAATATAATTAACCAATGTTTTGTTTTTTTTTATCAAACAATTTTTTTATATTATATTTAAGTTCAGATAAAAGTCATTCTAATAAAAAGTAACAAAATAATTATTTTGAAATTATGGAAATTCTAATAAAAAGTAACAAAATAATTATTTTGAAATTATGGAAATGTTATTTAGTAAAAGAGAGCAAATAACAAGTCGGAGAGAAGAAGGTAGCAGACACCATTTTTAATAACTTTTTTGACAACGGGATATGTATCATCATTTTATTGGTTTATTTGAATTTATATTTAAAAAATATTTAAAACAGACCAATCACAGACTGTTGTCAAAAAGTTGTTAAAAGAATGTTGTTAAAAAAAGTTTTTCCAATGTATAAACAAGTCAACAACGTGTGAAGGCGTTGACTTCATGAAAAGTAAAAGATGAAAGAAAAAGATAACAATGGAGGTCTCTAATGCTTCAGCCTAAAACAGCCTAAGCTTGAGCTTCAGATCCAGAGGCTTCCAAGTTGAAGCGAGGAAGCCCATTCCATAAGCGTTGCCACAGTCGGAGGGTTTTCCCTCCGAACTTGAATCGGTATCATACTGCGTGCCTCCATCTGAGACAGGAAATTCACGGTTCTCCGCTGCTGCATCAGATCGTAGGGAACCACCATTGCAGAGGAGTTGTTATATTTAGATGTGTCAAAAGTTTTTTCAGGTTTTAGTTTCGGTGTAGTAGTAGGGTTCTTATTAGGATTTCCCTTAGCAGAAACAACCTTTGTGCATTCCGTGACAGCTTTGTCGCTGTTTTGGACAACCTCTTCATTAGTCATTTTGGTTTTGGAGGAGAGTACAGAATTTCAATGAAAAGCTGCGCCTGTGTCTGTGAAGATCAGAGTGGAAGAGATGGTTATATATAGCGAGGGTTTCGCCTCAGAATGATTTGGACGTATGTGTTGAAATGAGAGTGAAGCTTAATGCCGTGTACGTCTCCCTATTTTACAATACTTAGGGTTTGGCTTTTAACAAAAACATGCTTAAAATTACAGAAAAAGTCCACTTTCTATTATTTAGAAAACTTTTAAAAAATTAATTTGGATTCCTCTTTTTCTATTAATAATAAATATTCATTAAAAATAATGTATAAAAAATGTAATGTAATAAGTTCAACACAAGTCTTCTCGGAAAGACTGAGAAGAAAAATGCACCTTTTTGACGTTATATCCCAATTAATATATATATTTTTACTGATTAATCATTAATGTTTATTTGCATCAATAAAAAAAGAATCTGGTCTCTAATGCTGCAGACACATTATACAGTTATAGTGTATGTTAACATGTAATTCTTTCCTCGTATAGTAGAAGTAAAAATGAAACAAGAAATAGACATTAATGGTAATGGTAGAAAAGCAAGATGTATTTATTGCTCAAAGATTATGGGTAGAAGAATATTTAGATGCAAACATTTAGAAGAATGTTTGTGTCTGTTTATGAAGAAATAAAAAATTTGATGTAAAAAATAAATCAATGAAAGAAGAAGAAGAGAAACAACCTTAAAGTGAAAACCCTAAACAAGCTTCGGACTTTCAAATTCAAATTCCAAGTCTTGGGGTTTCTTCTTTGAAGCCTGCATCCATGTCGAACTAGCGGCCTCGATGGTTGTTCTCTTTGAGGTCTTAGGCTTCCTAAGTTGGTAAGTTACCTTTTTACCTAAGTTGGTAGAGATTTTGGAATGTTTACATAATCTATTACATATTATAAGAAAAATGAAGATATTAAAAAAAATTATTTTACTATTTATGTTTACTTTTCTTTATAAGTGTTTCAATTGACTTTTTTAATTATTTGAAATTTTTATTTTTTATTTATATTTATTTTAGTGTCACATGTACATTAAAATTATTTTATCTTTTCATATATTTATATACTTTTAATTTTTTTTTATTTTTTTTTTACTATGATGGTGATAAAATTTATTTTATTTTTAAATTAATTTATTTATATTATTTTCTTCGTTTTTAATTTTATTCTTTATAGCTTCTAATTAATTGATAGTTTAATAAATTATTGAAAAATAACTTATATTTAAAGTATTAATTTTTTATACTATTTTTTTTCATTTTTAATTTTATTTTTATGATTTATAATTATTTGCTCTGTAATATCCTATAATTTAAAATTTAAAACATTTAAGAATATTAAAATAAAAATAAATTAAGTTTTAGAAAATTAAAATGTTTAGCAGCTTCTTGAGACAGTTTCAGAAGCGTGTTATTTCCTCTTCACACCAACTCTCTCTCTCTCTCTAACCTTGCTCTTTCCAAAACCTTGTTTCTCTCTAGATTCCTCTTCAATTGAGTCATTGAATTTCCATTCCGTAAACGCCTAGACAATCTTGACGTCAAAGGCTTCAAGTTGCACCGATCAATTTCTAGGTTCCTCGGTGGGTAAGTTGTTTTTCACTTTTCCATGCAATTTAGGGCTATGGGACATGCTACAGTTTTGCTGCATGTGATTCATCTTGTTCTTTTTCCAAAAATTTCTAGTTTCTATTAGATCCTAAAACCTCTTTTCTATCCACAATTTGTCTATGTATAGGTGACTCTTGCTTTTAATTGAGGATTAAAAAAAAAGGGGAGGCAAATTCCTTCTATACAGTGTTACCAATTGAAGGTAAAGGGAGTTATATTTTTCTTATTTAAAATTTGTAGAAGTATGTAAGTATCATATTTATCTATAGAAAGTCAATATCCAACGTTTTATTTTATTTTTTTTCAATTTCTTTGTTTTGTTTACCTTATTGGTACCACTTGATTAATTTGGTATAAAATTGTTATTTAGTTACATTGTATTATTGTTGTCTGTATCTTTTTACAAATCATGTTTGTGTATGATTCATAATTCATTCTTTGCTTGAATACGTGGAGGATATTGAATACTCGAAGTCTTCACTTCAATTGTTGAATTTTACTAAAAAGCAATTAGTTTAAGCTTGAATATTCTGATTTCAGCAGTCTTGATACTTGTATTTTCACTTTTGAAGATGTTGTTTCTCTTTAAAAATAAATGCTGGTTGAACCTGGATGTAATAAGTAATGTGTGGTTTTCATCTAGTTCATTTGCCTATAGAAGAAGTTTTGACTAAGTTTTATTTCGGAATTTTGATAGTTGTAGAAGCGCGAATATGGTTTCTTACTTTTTGAAAAGGCAGAGATAGAGATAAAGTTAAGTGGTATAGAATTTAGAGTAAAATAGTGGGAGAATTAATTGAGAGAGGTGCTTTATGACAGGGGAATAATGATGGTATTAAGAAATTGATGATAAAGAATATATATTATTTTAATATTATATAAATATATAAGGAAAGATTGTTACTATATTATAATATTAATTTAAGTTTTATATATATATAAAGGAAGTTGGGAGTTAATAATAATATAGTATAAATTTCAATCTGTCTAATAAAGTTAAGGGTGCATAGTACAATTTTTTTATGCGTGTCTCAGTACTAAAGAGGGTGTTTTGTTGGGTGTTCAAGCGTAAACACCAGAACTGTGTTTCTTTTCTCTTGTTGGTGTTCTTTGATTGAAACCTTGTTATGTTTCTGATTTCGAATTTGATGCCTATATGATCTTGTAAGTATTTAAATATGAATGTATAATTAATTGAGTGTCTTTGAAACTGATTTAGAGATTTATTGAGTTCTATGTGATGTAATTTGGGAAGTTAAGTGGATCTCTTGGTGTGATTTTAGTAGTGTTTGAAATGAATATAGGTAAGCTCAGTCTTGGGGATTATCCTAACACTCTAATGACTCTTTCAATCTCACTTAGAGAAGAATTAGTCATGTGGTGAGAGTAGTAGGAGGTCCTAGTCTTGGGTGTTTCCAGTATGACCCAAGGCGAGTGATAACGGACTTATACTTGTGTGTGTGGTAGGGTTCAACCCATGACAATGACTTTGCAAAGTAGTAGAGGCCACCACAAGTGCACAACCCGTCATAGCTCGATATTCATTCTAAGTCCGGACGAGTCTTGTCTAGTTTAAAATATGTTACAGTATACTATGTGTTTTAATTGCATAAATATTATTGTATATGTTGGATTAAATTACATTAACATGTATATTTTTTTGAATCTAGCTTACCCTTGCATGTTTGCTGTTTGTTTTGTATGTCTGTCTTATTCTTGTTGCAATGATCATCTAAAATGGATGTGAGCAGAAGCAAATGATGTTCCATCGGAGCAAGCTCTGGAAGGCGAGGATACTGTACCTAGTTCTTAGGATTCCTCTTTTCTCTTTACTTTATTTTGAAAGACATTTCTGTAATATGAGTTTGAACTTTATAATTCTTTGAAATTAGCTTTAGTCATCTATTTATTTTGAAATACTTTGGATCAGGTATAGTTTAAGGTTATAATTCATTTTAGGATGACTGTAAAATTATAAATCTATATTTCACATCATCTTGACTGCTCTCTTTTATCATTTTGTGTTCTATTCTATATTATATCATCTTATATAATTTGGGATGTCACATATGCTCACTCATAAAAATAAATGTAGAAAATATATTTTATTTTTATTTTTTAAAATAATATTACTTTAAAAATTTATATATATATATATATATATATATATGTGTGTGTATTATTTTTTGTACTATTACATATAATATTGTTCTTAATTATTTTACTCTTTTATCAATTTAATTTATTCTAACTCTATCATTTAATATATAATAAATTATTATTTTATTTCTTAAATAGAACTATTATTTTCTCAAATTTAAAATTTTTATATCAATTATGTATAAAGTTATAATTATTTTATTAAATTATTATACAAATAATTATGGTTTAATATTCTTTATTGTAATGCTATTGTAAGAAAATAAAAAATAAAATATTAGAAGAATTGATAGGTGTTTTAAAATAATGCAACCAAATATTTTAATGTAAAATAATTCAATAATATAAATAAAATTTTATAAACACGTTTCATTATCTAAAACACATATTATTTTTCTAAAATTCATCTTCTGAGTTTTCTCTCACTCTTTTTAAAATTCTAACTTTTAAGACATCTCTTTGATGATCAACAGGTATCTAAGTGATCATGACAGTGAGCTTTTCACCTTCATCCAATCAGTTTTCCTTGTAGAGTAAATTATTTTATACTCCTTTTTCCTTGGTTTAAGTTGTATTAAGAAGCATGTAATTTTATTCTGCTGAATGTGTCATTCGAGTTTCTCTTCTTTTATTGATCAGTAGTCCTAATGGTCTACTTGGTCAAAAGTCTTGTGGTTTATAGATACAATTGTGTTCTTTAAGCGGAATCAGGGTTGTTTGCTTTTTGGTATAAAAAGGGAGTTTTGATAGGCAAGAAGTTGAGATAATGGTCAAATGGGAGAAATTGAGTTCTTTGGTCTATTTTAGGGTCATTTAAAACTTGTTTAGACTTCTAGTTAATAAAAAATTTGTAGTTGAGTTGGTAAGTAGTCAATAAGTTGAGTTTTTGGTTAATTTTAGGGGTTTTAACATGTGAAAATATAAATGAGTAGTTTTGTGTTAAAATTAAAGGTTTGAGATTTGTTTTTAAGTCAATTATGACTTTTTTAGACTCTTAGTTTGTTAATTTTTGAGCTATAAAGTGTAGAATTTGTTATGGTGATTTTTGAGTGCTTGAGTTGGTTTAGTGCATCGTGTTTCTAACCAAATGATATGATACTACATTTTCATCTATAAACATGTTTTTGTATCAATCTTGATGTTAAATGTGACACCCGGGCACTGACGAGGGCGGGGAGTGATCGCCGGTGCAAGAGGCATGGTGCAGGGGGCACGGACAAGGAGCGGCTCCTGGCAGGCTTCGAGTGGAAGGGGCACATGGACGAATCGAACATACACCGGAATGAGAGGGATCTGGAGACTGTATAGGTATGGGACTATACAGTTGAAAGATAGCTTAAAGGAATTGATTTGGCTACCCATATCACCAAAATGCATTTACTTTTCGGTAGCCTAACCCTTAAGAACTCCATGGTTAAGCGTGCTTAGCCTGGAGAAATTCTGGGATGGGTGACCTTCCGGGAAGTTTTCCGGGAAAGTGTGCGAGTGAGGACAAAGCACACTGGAAAGTCTCGTGGTGATTTGTGGGGGCAGTNAACAGTCCCTGTAAGTTGCCAGGGCGTTACAAATGGTATCAGAGCCTAGCCTCTCCCAGTACGGTGTGGTTCGAGGACGAACCAGACGGAAGCTGGTGGGCATGTGACACCCGGGCACTGACGAGGGCGGGGAGTGATCGCCGGTGCAAGAGGCATGGTGCAGGGGGCACGGACAAGGAGCGGCTCCTGGCAGGCTTCGAGTGGAAGGGGCACATGGACGAATCGAACATACACCGGAATGAGAGGGATCTGGAGACTGTATAGGTATGGGACTATACAGTTGAAAGATAGCTTAAAGGAATTGATTTGGCTACCCATATCACCAAAATGCATTTACTTTTCGGTAGCCTAACCCTTAAGAACTCCATGGTTAAGCGTGCTTAGCCTGGAGAAATTCTGGGATGGGTGACCTTCCGGGAAGTTTTTCGGGAAAGTGTGCGAGTGAGGACAAAGCACACTGGAAAGTCTCGTGGTGATTTGTGGGGGCAGTCAACAGTCCCTGTAAGTTGCCAGGGCGTTACATTAAAGATCCCAAACTTGTCGTTTGGATATAGGTCCAAGGTGCACCAAAATCAGAAAAATCAAGTTCTTGTAAAAAACTAACAAGAATAATTGATTATCTAAGTTGATAATCAATTATTCCGATCAGAATTTCATCCTTTCTTCAAAGCTCTGGATCGATTGTTTTAGTTAGAAGGTCGTCTTTGCATGAATGATTGTTTGGTAATATATACTGAATATTATGATGATTTATGCATGAGGTTATACATGTATTGAAGTATGGTTTGAAAAGAGTTTCTAAGGTGAAATTCTTGATGGATGTTTCAAGTAGTGTATGTATTATTATAGGAGTTTAGTATTAGAGGTTATCCTAACACTCTAATGGTCATCCATTCTCAAGTAGAGAGGGATGTGAGGTATGTGATGAGAGTAGCAGGAGGTCCTAGACTGGGGGTTTTACCTTGACAAATGACATTTTAACAGATTAGCCTTGTGGGGTAGCTTGGGATGGGCCAGTTGTTCCACTACTACAATTGCATAACCCGCCATAGCTCAATAATAATGTATGTACCCAGATGTTTGAGTTTAGATGTCTAATATGTTAGATGTTGTGCTTAGTTGAAATGAAATATTACATGTTACTTTGTGAATTCCATGTTTTATTCTTTTTATTATTAGCTTATCCTTATTGTGTTATTTGTTTGTTGTGTTTGTTGTATGTTTTGAAATGATCACCAAATAGATGTAAACAAAAGAAGATGAGATTTCAATGGAGCAAGTCCTAAACGACGAAAGTACGAATGTTTAATTTATTTTAGTATAGTTAAGGTTTCTGTTTTGGTTGAAATTGTAATGAACCTTTTGTAATTGAATAAATAGTGTTAATTTATAGTTCTACATATAAATTTGATAATTGTACAAACACTTATATATATATATATATATATATATATATATATATATATATATATATATATATATATATATATATATATATATATATATATATAT
>NC_028353.1:437575-480666 GCF_000741045.1 Vigna radiata var. radiata | reverse complement strand
CTCATTCCTCTCAACCCTTTCTCTTTCATCTCTTTCACTCCAAACTTTTCTTTGTCATCCCTATTGTAGCCCCAATTGAAAAAATTAGAAACACTTGCCTAACCCTAATCCACCTTCCTCACTTACTCTCTCATTTTCATACTCTCCCTCACCCACACCGCAAACAAGTCTAATGTTAAAAACCAACAAATACATAAATTGTTTTTTGAAATACCACGATTATAGCACAGTGTTACAGGAATAGGAGTGTTGTAAGATTATTCATTGTATCTTTATATGTTTATTTATTATTATTAATTTTGTATTATATGAAATTACTTATTTCAATTTCATGTAAACTACTCACACTAAATAATATAAAAAACGAACGTAGTTCAACGGAGTTACCGTAATGCACTCTTCATACACCGACCAGAATAATCCATCTAGAGTGGCACCAATGGCAACCATGTTTTGTTGCTTCCAATAAGAAGATTTTGCTATGTGTGTTAAATTATGCATAAACTTTATATCATTTTTTTTATTTTAATATTTATCATTAAAAAAAAGTCATGTATACACATCAAGAAATACTCAATGTATACTGTGATAAAAATATAATGAAATGTGGTGTACATGTGCAAATGATGCATGAAAATTTTGTGATTTATGAAGGTTTTATTTACCGTGACTTAATTCAAAAATGAAATTTAATAATAATAAGAAGGGAAAATATATAACACAATAAAATCAACATTAACATCATCAATTATTTTGTTATTAAAGTGAAAAACAAATGAACGAACATAGCAAAAACAATAAATTGTAGTGTCGCGAGTTGTTGTGTGTGGGTGAGGGAGAGTGTGGAAATGAGAGAAAAATAAATTAGATAAGTGAGGAAGGTGGATTAGAGTTAAGCAAGTGTTTTTGATTTTTTTAATTGGGGCTACAGTAGGGATAACAAAGAAAATGTTAAAGTGAGAGAGATGAAAGAGAAATGGTTGAGAGAAATAAGAGGGGTGAGTAAAGGTTTTGGGATTTCTTTTTTTTTTTTAGTTTTGAGAATGAAAATTATTAAAATATCATTAACCTTAAAACTTATAATTCATGATATATAAGAATATTTTTATCTACTAAAACTCGGTATATATTACTAAAATGTACCAACTGAAAAAAAATATACACACATTAGCAAACCTATATATATATATATATATATATATATATATATATATATTTTTTTTTTTTTTTCCTTTTGCTAGGTTAAGTATGTGAATTTTTTTAATAGTGTTTAAATTATTTAAATGAAATGTTACAACTATTATTACACATCATTCATTTGTATCAACATAAAATAATTAAACTAGATTCGATCGTTTGGATGAATCATTGATATGAAATGTCGAAAAATTGTGTATTTACGGTGCATGGGCCATCAAAACATATTTGAACACCACGTGACATGCATCATGCTAGATATTTGAATACAATACATTATTTATTGGTTAAATATATGTTTTAGTCCTCATATTTGTTCCTCATTCTTAATTAGATCCTCATGTTTTGTTTTTTCCAATTGCATCCTAATATTTGTAAATTTGAGGAATTAAGCTCTCCGTTTTTTTTTTGTCCCAATTGCATTCTAATATTTGTAAATTTGAGGCAATTAAGCCCTCTCAATTGGCCTACGACATTAGTGGTCAGTTAACGAAAAGGGCTTAATTCCTCAAATTTACAAATATTAGGATGCAATTGGGAGAAAAAAAAAACATGAGGACCTAATTGAGAATGGAGAACAAATATGAGGACTAAAACATATATTTAACCTTATTTATTTGCAAACATTTTTCTTTAATCAAAATAAAATGAAAGAAAAATGATTTTATATATTTTAGTTTAATTTTTTGAAAATATAATACACTTTAAAAAAATATATAACAAACAATTTTATACAATATATTTAATATTGTACAATATATTTAATTATATTTATAAAATATATACTTTAATTATATTTAATTATTTTTTATTACTATATTTAATTCATTTTTCTATTTTTATTTTGTCTAAATGAATAAAGAGAAATATTTAATTATTTTTATTTTTATTTTCTTTTAATTTTACTCCTTTCCTATTTTTACGTGAAAGAGTCGAATAAAACAGAAGTCATGCATATATTCTTAAACTAGAGATATTAATTCAATATTTTTCTTAATTTGTGAGACTTAAAAAATATTATTTTCAAATTTACGATACTAAACTTAAATTTGACCTAATTTTCAGAAATTAAAAAGCTATTTTACTAAAAATTTTAAAAATTAATTTGTCAGTATTTTATTTAAACATATAATTTTTAAAAATATTCTACCAAACATGTAGACCCTAATTCAAGAGTCTTTTTGCTATTCTCTGGTGTGCTCTGTTCTGTTCTGCTCTATTCTATCCTTTTCTACTTCCAAAATCCTCTGTTTTTTCTTCCATGAATTCACTTTCTTTAACTTCCTTCCTTTCCATACCCTCATCACCATGCAACTTCCATTCCTTTCTTCAATCCAAGCACCAACCTTTTACTTACAATCTCCGTTCCACTGCTCTTACTCTCTCTCCAATTTCTCTCACACCAAAACCCTCTTTGCGGCGAGCCACTGACTCAAACATCGACGCGCCCATTTCTCTGCCGGAGGGGGCGTCTTTTGTTTCCATCCCAGAAATCGTGGAGAAGGACTGGTCCGTGCTCGATTGCTTCGAACAGCGAAGCGTGGAGCGCATTGTGTCTGCGGGGAAAGTCCAAGAGGGTTCGAGGGTTTTGGTTTCAACTGGGTCTGAAGACTTTGTGGATTCCTTGGTGGGGTTGACTTCCTCTCTGTTTGTTGTCCATGACTCGCTTCTGGTGTTGGCCTGCATCAAAGAGAAATATGACAGGGTTAAGTGTTGGCAAGGAGAGATTGTACATGTTCCGGAAAAGTGGGCTCCTTTTGATGCCGTCTTCCTTTATTTTCTTCCCGCGTTACCCTTCAAGCTTGACCAAATTCTCGGATCTTTGGCTGGGAAATGTGCTCCAGGTTATTTTTCTATTCAATTTTGACAACTTTATAATTGCTACTGATTAATAGTTTCCTCCTTTTATGGCATATTGCTACGTGTTGTGGGGTAGGAAACCCAACAAAGCTACTTAGGTTGTTTACATTCTCAGAAATGTTAGCACCGCCCTATGAAACACTTTCAAGCATGCGGTTTGTTGTAATTGACATTTGGGTCTAATGTCATGTTTGGGTTGAATTTGTATCCTTAATTAAAGTCAGTTTTTGAAGAAGTTAAGTAAGAAAACTTTTGTACATTAGGTGATGTATAAGCTAATTTTAACTTGGGGAGGATTTTTAATCTGATTTAGCTTTTTAATTCATTTTCCAATTTATGATTACCAAGAAATTTATCTAACCAAGACTTGATTTCTTATTTGATATGCCTCTACTCATAATTCTGTAGTTTTGAAAGAATTTTAATCAATGGGAAGAATGCAGTTGGAGTGTGTTACAGAGTATGGCTGCTTACTAGCTCTGCTATAGTTTTAATTTTTTATGTTAACTTCATTCAAGCATGAGCAGTCATTCTATTTGCTTTTGAGACAAACACCAAACATGATGTTCTGTTTTAAAAAGTTTGTCGTTCACCAAGGATTGAGTAATTTCGGACGAGGGCCAGAGACTATGTTTATGACTATGTGTTATTTAGATGATAATTTATAAATGTGTAACTTTTATTTTTATTCTGCTAGTTGAATGTATACTTGACTGTATTGCACAGTAAATTGATGGATTTTCTTACATTTCTATGTTATTTTTCTTATTCTCCTTGTGAAGTTTAGCTCAGTAATTTCGGATTGGACCTGTAGGTGGAAGAGTGATTATCAGTCATCCTAAAGGGAGAGAAGTATTAGAACAGCAACGACAACAGTACCCAGATGTAGTGGTTTCTGACATACCTGATAAAACATATTTGCAAAGTGTTGCAGCAGCTCACTCTTTTGATGTAGCTGAATTTGTGGATGAACCTGGCCTATATTTAGCCGTTTTGATCTACTCCAGGACTTAATGCCCAGAGTATACACATTTTTATTGAACTTCTTGTATGATGATTTCCTTTTTTTGTCTTATAACTTGAATTTTTAGATTAAAAGTTATCAAATGATAAAATGTGATCTTTTGCTCGCTTGTAAAATCTTGCATTGCGATTGGAACGTTTGTGTCTATCAAACTCTTCCATCTCTTTAAAAGACTCACTTCAAAAGTTACGAAAGCCTCAGAAGCTCAACCAAGACCACCTTCCTCCATTCAATCCAAATCAGACAGACACCGAGGGTCATCATCGAGCAACATAAGAAGTTGTCGGCTTTGTCACCAAGATGTGGTGGCTTTCTAGAGCTTGTATCATACAAGTATGTTGCCGATGAGATCAACTAGCTCTAGTGGTTGAAGGGTAGAAGATGCTGATACTGGTTTGTGCTAGAGTTCCAGCTAGTCTTGTTTGATTTTGGGACTCTAAGACTTTGTTCACTTGAGTAGATTTGGAAAAGAGTAATTGAGAAGATTTGAAGGTACTTTTTTTTGTTGTTTATTTGAATAGATTTGGAAGTAAGTGAGAGTAGATTTTGAAGTAAAATTTGTGAGAATTAGTTTAGGATTTAATTTATGTGACAGATTAAAAAAATTTACTTCTAAATTCACTCTCTTACCTCCAAATTTATTCTAATAAATAACAACAAAAATTTATCATCAAATTTTCTCAAATCATTTTAATTACTTTTTTTCAAATCTATTCAAGTGAACAAGACCTAAGGGTTATCAATTCTATTTCTGAATTTATTATTCATACACAAGACCATAGTTTTTAATTTATTACTCAAACACAAAAAAAAAATATTAATAAAAAAGATGTTAATGTACAATGAGTATTTTAAAAGAATGTAATAGTAATCATGGAAGTTTATTCAAATTATATATTAGTATATTGGTGATAAAGAAAATTCTCAAATGTTAATCAAGCTTTTCTTAAGAGATATGTTATTGGAAAAGTTATTGTATAGTTCAGATCTACAATATGGTAAAACAATATTAATCTAAGAATTAGAAGTTTCATGTATTTGGTTACTTTTAAAAGGAAAATAATCATGTGATCTTTATTTTTTATTTAATTAGTATAGTTGAAAATTTAAATTCAATTCTAAACAATTTGGACTAGATAAGTTTTAACTTTTCAATTTCAATCTTATTTTTATTATTTTTTGGAGAAAATATTAAATAAATAGAATACGTTATTAATATGATAAAGGACAATATAAAATATCAAACAACTCGCGTATAAGTCATCGTGTGGAAAATAGTAAACATATACCATTAAAATAAATTTAAATAACTAAAAAAGTATAGTTATGCACATTTACAAACAGTTAATATAACCTATTTTTATTTAAGTATACTTTTCATAAATAAATGAGTCATATAACAACATTATAGATGTATAAAAAATAGTATCAGAATTCACTTACCACGCAAGAATTTATATGTTGCATTCAGTACAAAAATGAAGAGAAGAAAAATAGAAGGTAGAAAAAGAAAAGAAATAGAAAAATTAGTTGTGGTGTGTAAAATAAATTATGAGACAACTCAGTTTGTTTAAGCTTTATCCAGCACATTAAATATGGACCAGGTTGAATTGGGTGATATTATTTCTTAAAAGATTATTAAAAATCTAAATATTTGAATCCTATTTCCTTTAATTCATAGTCTTCAGTGTCTCAACACAATTTTGTATTTAAGTTATTAGAATAGCTTATTTATGCATGATTGCCAAAATATTATATTCTAAATAACTTTAGAGAACAAAAAGTGAATAAACTTTAAACAAAATGTCATTCAATTAAATTCATATTAGAAATAATGATTAAATAATTATCTATCACATCATTAACATTTAATATTGTCTAATTTTGTGAGCTAAAAATAACATCGCGCAAAATTAAATAACTAAAAATAAAATGTTTCAACAAAGAGAGTAAAAAAACACTATCTATCCAATTTAAAAGAATAAAAACATGTTTAAAAATTTAAGAAAATCATGTCAAATTATTAAATCCACGTAAAAAAATGTGACATAAATAGCAGTTTGTTACATGATCAATATCTTTTAATCTCAAAGATTAACATTTCACAAGGGTATAAAATAAACTTTAGTTAAGAACCAAAAGAAAATGTCCAAAAAGCCTTGATAAAAAAAATACTTTTTTATCACCCTTAATCTTTTATCTTTTCCGTATACACTTTGTTTTTTCAAATTTTACTGTATATATCTTTACCACCCTATGCCACTTTCACTCTAACTACATATACTCAAATGTTGCATATCCCTGCGTCACAAAATGGTGAGATTCACACGAAATGATCTAAATTTGAATTCAATAACTGATACAGTAATTTATCAGAGGGGGCAAAATAACCTCAGTCAAGCAAATGCTTTAATCATAATGACAATATGGCCTCAAAACTCCAAATACAGCTTTCACTATAAAGCCTGTTTTGGTTTCAGTATATGACAAAAAGAATTATCAAGAACAAATGCTTCAATGAAACTTTAGGGTGATTATGACCTCACAAAAAATCTTTTTAAAATACCAGCACTCTCAATCTTTCTCTACACCGACAAAAAAAGACAATTGGGCAACAATTAACTAATCAAGCTATAGGCTAAATTGGAAATTGCTGAAAGGAAGCTTATTGTTCACCAAATTACAAGGTACTCAAACCTCCATTACCATATGTGAAGATAGGGACCGGATTCCACAACAGCCACCTTATTCTTCTCACTTTATCATTTTAGAAAATTGGAAACCTTTATTACTTGTTGCGAACAGATTGTATTCCTCCATAGCAGGAGTCTCTTTTTTATTGCAATTATGGACATTTTCAACATGATCTGCTGAACCTTTTGACCCAAAATCGCCTACAGTATCTCCATTCAAAGATGTGTGCGCCGATTTACATCCTTTTGAAAGGGCTACGGGTCCACCAAAATGAAACAAGGAAAAATCATTGTTATTGTCAAGTGACTTCGCAGAATTATCATGTATAACTTCTCCATATAATGTTGGTTTCTTGGAAATAGTTCCAGCTGGAACGGCCCTTTCTGCAAAAGATCCATTAAGATGCTGTACCAAAGAAGCTGGCTTGGAAACCCGAGTCCGTACCTCTGCATTCAAGACATTAGCTCTGGCAATTGGCTGATGAACAGGAACGGCAGGGTTGAAAATGGGAGTTGGTTGCTGCAAGGCCCCATACTGCAAGCAGAAGCGTGGGTCCTCATTCAAGCCATATCCAAGAGGGCTGGCATATAAATAGGGATTTGTGTGTGGGAAGGGTATCAACCCATTTGTAGGAGCTCCTGGCCATGAAATCGGATTTTGATGGAAATAACCCATTGTTGAAGGAGCTTGAAACACTGGAAAATGAATATTTTGGTTTGACAACGGTGGAAACATACTTTGAGGTTGAGAACACACATTAGTGGTGGGAAAACAAGCATCAAAATTTTGGGCAGTTTCCACATGATTCCCAAATGCATAATTTGTTGTACCATCAAAGGACGGACCAATCAGTGAACTTGAACTTCTTACCAAACCCTCCTCCCCGTTTGCATTGTCGTTATTCTCTGTGGCAACTTCATGACAATCAGACAATATATTTTCCATGTAATCCAAATTATTTCTTACTTCAGATTGCCCGCCAACATCTTCTGAATCTGATGTGATTGAGGATTCTGTATTTTCATGGTTTGACGAGGTGGTATTGTTATCACCCTCACTTAAACATAATGAGCAGTTATCGGAGCTAAAAGTGCTACTTTGAGTGGGATCAGCAGAACTGTTCAAGGCAAAGCCTACAGTTGAACATATTCCAGGTTCCTCTGAAGCAATTTCCATAGAGCTACAAGAACCTTCAGCTTCTACGTGAAAACTATTTTGACACCTTTCATCCACTCCACCAAATCTCTTTGAACTACATTCCTCAACATCATTTTCACCTGACTCAGCAGCTTCTCCAATAGATGACTTGATCAGATCAGACTGAGTTCCTTGAACTTTAGCGGACCTCAAAATAACATCAGACTCAAAATTACTGCTGTGATATTTCTTCTGAGATTCAGTAGGCTCCCAAACTCTCTTCGATTGAAACAAATCCCGGCCAGAATAGTTCCCCAAAATGATTTTGTTTTTGGATCTTCCATTACTCTCGTGCATATAGTCTACTTGATTATTCTTGGTACCACGATAAAATTGCTTGGATGTATCCCCTGCAGATTCAGACTGACATGTAGGCTTTGTCTCCGGACTAACTCTAGTCATAGGAGAATGTTGCTCAACCCTTGTCTTGTATTCATCACTCAAGCTACAGCTGCAAGAATGAATATCACATCTCTCATTTGCCCGATTCTTGGAACTATAAAACTTCTCATTAAACTTGGGAGGACCACCATTTCGACAATTTGATTTTGTTGGGACATTAATCCTTGATAGCCTATTCAACCCATTCATTGTCCTCGATGATGTCATAAAACTCTCTACACAATGTCTTGGTTCAGATTTGCCAACCATCACACTATTTTCTGAAACAACTGCATATCGCCGTCTGTCAGACCACTTCATAGGCATATCCTGTTGAAATTCTTTCCTGCATCTTAATCTTTGATGAGAAAGCATTGATTGTTCAATTGTAGACTGATCCATCTCGTCTTTTGCATTTGAAATTTCTCCCTCACAATCATCAAGAGAGAGATCTTGTGGTTTCAAAGTTTTATCCTCACTACACAATTCTTCACCTTGGATTTTAGAAGAATCATCCCTCGATAGATTAGTCTCTTCTGTTTCAATAACTAAATTCCTGCAGTTATTAGGACAATTTTGCTCCACATCAGCAACTGCAGACAATTCTTCCTTTGAGATTTCAGGAGAACCAAGAGCATCATTTGATTCAGAACACCTTTTATCTTTTTCTTTTCCTTTTAGTCTTTCCTTCCTCCTAAGCTTTTTCTCCCTTTCCTTTGTCCTTCTCCTCTCCTTGCGTTCTTCTTCTTCTCGTTTTTCCTTTTCTTCTTCTTCAAGAAGCTTCATCTATAGACAAATTCATACAATTTGGCTTTAGGAAGTGTAATTTGAAAAAAGAAAAAAGAGTTTTTTTTCCTGTCCCCAACAGCCTTTCCCCTAAAAGCATAATAACTAAGACCTGTTTTTCCAAAGTAATGATTTCTCTGCAAGCTACATGCACTCGATCCTCCAGCAGTTTTAGTGCAAGACAGACGAATATGCTGTGTGCATTTTGGCGTGCTGTTCCTTCTCTGAAAGCCTTTTCAACCTGAAGGATAAGACACGGTCAGTGACTGAACAAGAAAGGACATGCACAGAAAATAATATTTTAATCTAAACATGCCTGCTCTTTGAAAATAACAGTGGCAGCATCTAGCAGAAATTCTCGAGCAAGTTCAGGGCTTTTTGCATGCTTTTGGGGACGGGAGCATTCTCCATCAAGCTCATTCCCATCCTTGTCAATTGAATCATCATCCTGAGAGCATACATTATATAACATGAAAACTAATCTGACAAATTCCTTGTGAATAATTATCAAAATCAAAGAATGATGGATAATTAACAGGGTTTATTTTCTTAGAGAAACTTGAATTACCTCTTCTTCCTCAGCCTCTTCAGCATGCTCAAAGAATCTTCTGATACTTTCCCCTTTTGTGATTGTAACAAAACCATCTCCTACCGTTAACCTGCAATGTACACACTGTTGACCCTTCAACGAATGGGCTTTAACAGAAAATTCAGTACATCGTCCATCTAATCTCCAAGCTCTGAGAGTGACAAAACATGCACTCAAACCACCAAGATCCAGGCCACTGGCTCGAACACATCCATTTAACCCCACATTCTCAAATTCCAAAATGTCAGATTTTCCTTCGGTTGTCCCCACAGCCCACTCAAAGTGATGATATGTTCCAGATGCATCAGCAAATGTCTGACGCCAATCAGCTTGAACTGAGTCATCAGATACCTAATAAAAGTGAATGGCAGATGTCATTTTAGATAGAAGTTCTATTATAGTTGTCAATAGCTTGATGAAACAATCTTTCGTAGATACTCCGTAGATAATTCAACTAAAATCTCAATCACTGTAGATTTTACAGGATAGGAATGTGCAAGTCACACCTCATATTGAAAAGCTGAGTCAGCAACACAAAACCAGCTCGTGCAGCGAGGTTCTCTACGCATGCGCTTCAATTCTTTTAGTTCCTTGAACTCTCGAATAACATTTCTTCTACAGTCTCTGCAGAATCTCTTGCTATCAAACCTGATATAGATATGGTAACACATCAGTAAAAAATAAAAGCAAAGAGCATCCTTTGAAACATACAATTGTGTACATGTACATAGGGAAAAAGTGATATCACCAAATACCGTATATCTTTGAAGCAAAGTTTCATATATATTTTCTGATGGTGACAAAATACATTAAATCATGCTAGTGATGAACTAGTAGGCATTGCTTTTATGTATTAAAATGAACATTAGTAAATATGTTCAAAAGAGAGACTAAAAAATTTATTTCTATAATCTAACTGTAATAGACAAAGAACCATGTGATGATAGAAAGCAGCAAATTCTCTGACCCAGTAGAACAAGGCAGCAACAAACACAACGAAAGAAAATTTAGATAAACAGTACGCAGCATAAGGCTTCACTTAATATTTTTTGCTGAGAAAATGTAACTCCAGAAAATACACTTAAATGCTATTTAAACCAGCAATAATGTAAAAAACAGCGTGAATTGAATCTATAATAGATTAAGTTTTTCCTATTTATATAAAAAATATGTAGTTAACATTCTAATCCACCACAGTGCCTTTGACAAAATCTCTCTGAAACAGCCTCCTTTGACAATACACTGTTCTTCAAATTCTTTTCTTGTTTCTTTGTTGTTCTTGACTCAGGTTCCATTAATTACGGATCTCATTAAACTCACTCCACTTGTGTTTTTTTAATAAATCCCATAACAAACATCACAATCACAAAAAGGACAGTGTCTCAGTGGACAGCACCGTGTTGGCTAAATTATCACCCTAAGACTAAATGAAAATATTAATCACCACATCATTTGACTAGAGAGTAATGTCAACTTTAATCCTAACAACATCTCACCTGTTGATTTATCTTCTCCGTAATTGGATGAAAACTCTCACATAACATAACCAGCTTTTATCTAGATGTCCATATCTGCACTCCACAAAGTCCCAAAATATCTAATTTCCTCCTACAAAATCATACTTTCTCATCCAAACTACCTGTGTTTACAACCCACAAGTACCAAGTATCCAATTTCCTAAACTTTGCAATTGCATAAATAATGGAGTCTAAGAACAAACTGAATCATTCCAATTCTCCAAGATTTTACACTACAATAGTTCTAGCAAGAACAACAACTGTTTTTGGATAATTTTTAATCATACAATTTCTAGTCTAAACTGTCATAAACAAGAATCAGGGCAAAACCTTCAATATCAGATGGGCTTTGCCAAGAAATACAATTAATAGATTCATACTTTGGTTGACCGTGGGTAAGTAACTCTGGGGAAATATAAAAACAGACAGTTAACACACATTCAACAAAGAATGAAAAACATCAAATTACTAACTGAGATAGAATAAGCAGCCCTCCCTGCCTATCCATGATATTTCTTATTTTTCAACCAATAAATCCAAGAATCACTACAACATTTCCCATTATACGACACAAATGTAAGAAAACCTTTTCCACTAATACAGCACTACATTTCTCATATTTACTGCAACTGGAGTATTCTGCTAGACAACCTTTTTAGCTTCATGTCTATATGATAGATTCCTAAGCACCAAAGGCAGCTCAATTGTTCTAGAAACCAACATATAGCTAGTTGAGTTCAAATCACTTGTAGATAATGGGTAAAAAGATCAAACCCTCAATATCTTTATTTTCTTCTTATTAGTTCACTGACTCTTTTGACAGTGATCTTATCGAAGACAGACACTCTAGAAATTTATTTTAAACCTTTAAGAGGCATTTTGCACGTCAATTTCAACTGTACAACCAGATTGTAATAATGAAATTTATATTATTAGTAACAATCCCCACTCACCTAAGACTTAACACTAAGGAATGGGCAAATAGATAGATACCTGTACATAAGTCTCTCAATAAAATCTTCTTCTTTCATTTTTAGAAGGGAAAGTCGTGTTTCCTCTCCCAGTGCTGACCAAAAATCTAGTAGTGTATCACATGAAAGTCTGGCAGTATGCAAGGCACATGTTTCTCTTGTACCATGTCCTCTACCGTAACTAGCTATTCCTTGGCTTATCCAACCACGACCTCCCCCACCACAGGCATCAGGATAAAGCAGTTCTCTTTCCCGCTCCCTGGAACGTGCCCCATCGAATACCTAACACATGTGAAAAAGTTTAGCTACCAACAGGGAAAAGAATGCCATAAGATCCAATATAAATGAATTACACTTACAATTTGCAGTCCTTTCAAAGACTTTGAATACAAGTAGCAGCTCATTAGTGTTAATGAGCCATCTCGTGCTGTAGTCAAACCTCCCCAAGGATGGATTGATGGATCTTGGATTTCATCTTGACATCCATTGATAATGCTTAATCCTTCACTGTTTAGCTTTCGCAAACCTCCGGATCTGTTGCAAGGAAATTGGCCATCCATCCCTTCTTGTTGCAAAGATTTCCCATGCGTAGCAATCTGCAGAAAACCTTCAAGAAGTAACCCATTGCACCTGGAGCAGTACATATTTTTACGAGCTTGCTCAAAAAGGGATTGTTTGTCTATCCTCAACAACTTTTGGCGAGCTTGCAGTGACAGCTCACTCCAGAACTGCATCACAAAAATGTAATAAACCAATAAGAGACAAGGTAAGCATGTCAAAGTTCCATTTTTTATCAAGAGAACAAGGTAAAGGTCAAAGATGCTCACTATCATTGATTTGCTTGGAAGGTTAGATATGACATAGAATGAAATACAACACAAAATAGACCAAGATTTTAAATGGCAGCCACTATTAAATTTCATGACAAATCTTGTTTTTGTGAAATATTGTGAATAAATAAGGTTAATGCAGCCACAATTGTGGCCATGAAGCAATTTCTAAAATCCCAAGATGATGCGTAGCAAGAGTATACATGCAAAAACAATAAAATATTAACAAAAAATTAAATCTACATTGAGAGAGAAACATTATTGTTTCAATAGTCAACAACATTTTAATTGTTATGAACACAAAATAATGTGTCTAATTATTGCAGTAGTGTACCATCCCTATTAATGCAAAGTTTAAAAAACAAATAGAAGTTAAAAATGGTAGAACACAGGTAGAACTATCTGTAATTGACCCAACCCCTGTACTTTCAAAATCATTTTGAAGTTTGTGTGATTCATTGTTGACAATTCATTGCCCAGCTAGAAAAATATCTTCCAGGAAAGGAGTGTGAAAATTTTACAGATATTATTCAATGGGCAAGACAACAAAAGAACAAGTAACAAAAAAAATTGTTTAAAGAGTCACTGAAATGACATTTATCAATCAGAAAAATACTGAAACTATGAATCCAAACCCCATGAAAGTAATCAAACTAGTGTTCCAACAGTAAGATCCAATATAAACCCAACCAAACCACCACTATTAACACAATAACCAATCTAAAATAGTGATTCCACGACAATCCAAAATCCAATAAGAAATAAATAAAAAAAGAGTATAAAATGTCAGTACCTTCTGGAGTTGATTGTAGCAAACGTCGTTGGAATTCTTCGACCAGAATCCATTTGAAGAAACTGTACACTGCGACCTCGACGAGTCATTAGTGAGTTGTTCATTCCTTTGTGCTAATCCCGGCATTTTCAAAAATCCTCAATATTCATTCACAACTCATGACAATTTAATCTATTATGAAATTCACATCAATCAGATACGAAAATAAAACAAGCTTAGAATTAATAAAACACAACCAGAACTAACACAGATCGAAATGAATACTTTTATAAATTAAAATCGAACCGGAGAAATTATTGCTTGAAGGAACACCCAACCACGATCGAAGATTCTGGAAAATTGGGTGTAAGAGAGATAAAAGCATAAGGGTTTTTGATCGATGAGGATTGAGACGAAGACGATGAGATTTGGGGTGTGAGGGACTGCCTCTGTGAATGAATATATTTTTGTGGAGAAAAAATAAATGAAAATTTGGTCTTTTGGTGTATTGGTAATTAGAAATGCTGCTGCTCTCTTTATAGGCGCGGTTAAAAACTCAAAAGCAACAACAAGGCTCATTCTTTCTTATTTATAATCAGATGTTGTATAAATTAGGTAGTAACATCAAATTAACATAATTAATTAGGGATTATAAATCATAATTCACAATTTCTATGAAAAGAAAGTAATTCATCAAGTGGATGGTGAAAAAATAATTCAATGTTTAAAAGAAGAGGATTTTCTTCTATTTTATACATATATATTATTAAATTGATTAGATTGAAATTACTTTTGAATATGGTGTGATCTGTGCTTTGGAATGAAATATAAAATACTGATATATTTTTAAGATTGTTGTAAGAAGAAATATATATATATATATATATATCATTATTTAACATGTATATTTATTAACTTTATATTATTTTTAGTTTAACAATTAGTTTTGAATTTTAATTAATACATATATAATATTGTGTTAGTCACGCAAATAAAATGAAAGGACAAAAACAAATAAAAATAGTAATTAAAACTTTACTAAGGAAAAAAGTATTAAAAGATACATAAATTAAACTTTTTGCACACGCATGAATAATTTATACATAAAATCCTATGATTAACTATATTATAAAGTGATATATATATATATATATATATATATATATAATTATGATTTTGACGTAAATTTGACTTTTCTAAATATTTTTATTTTTTATTATATTCCAATAAATAATTAAAATAAAAATATTAATAATAATTAAATATATTTAACTTTTTGTAGAATTCATTTAAATAATTTTTTTTCACTTTTTTCTAATTGAAAAAACACCAACGACTTAACTTAACTTATCCCAAAATATTTTTTTAACAACTTATAAAATAGAGTATTAAAATTTATAGACATTTTAAAATAACAAAATTGGGTATTTTATTTTAAAATAATTCAATAATATAAATAGAATTTTTTAAACTCATTTTAGTACTTAAAACACAAATCATCTTTCTAAAAACTCTTTCTTTGAGTTTCTCTACCTTTTCTCTAACAAATATAACTCATCGCAGTCAGGAAGTGTCTAGAAGATCATGACTGACAAATCTCCATTCATATTTGAGTAGTTTCTTTTATAGAGCAAGTAAGTTTCAACCTTTTCCTTTTCGCTTTTAGTTTAGATCATGCATATAGGAATCTTTTGTCGCATGTGTTATCTACCTCTATTTCTTAGTTCTTTATTGATAAGAGGTTCTAAGGATTCTCTTTGATCACTTTTTTATGTTCTATAGGCGTGTCTAGGGTTTGTTGAGTCCTAAGCAAAGTTTGGTGAGCTATGTTGGTCTGTGGTAGTTCTTTGTGAGGTAAGAAAAGCTAGTTCTTGTCCTATGTTGATTTAAGAATTGATACTATTAGGATGTAAGTTGATAGATGTTGAATTTTTATGATAGAGATATTAGTTAATGTTTATTGTTTTGGTGAAATTGTGCTTGACGACATGTTGTTTGTGGACTTTATATGATTTGGTGCTAAACTCTTACTTATGATGATTTGTGTTGTTGAGATGTTCTCGGTTGTGTTGAAATTGGTTAAAAGTGGAAAAGAATAGAACTAGGTAGAACAATAGGTGTTTTTAGTCAAAATATGAGGTTTTGGGATGTGAAGAGGTGAATTGAGACTTGTTAGATGGTTAATTAGTTGAAATCAGATCTAGACAGAGTTAGTAGTATTTTGGTGGTTTTTAAGTGCATTTGGGGGTTTGGACTAGTGAGAATTTGAATCATAGGTTTTGTGTCCTAATGGAAGGTTTGGGGTGTGTTGGTAAGTCATTTCTAACTTGTTAGAGTTCCTTAATTAATTAAAAATGAGCTAGAACTTGTAGAGTTCAATTGTGGTCTTAAATGGAAGATGTTAGATGTTTTTAAGTGAAACCTTGTGATAAAATAGTCGATAACTTGTTTAAGTTTGGTTTAACACTTTTGTTTAAGTCTAAACTAGTTTATAATCTGATATATGAGTGTTAGAAGTTGGTGAAAATGATTATAATAGGTCATGGGTGGTTTAGGAGTGTTAGTTATGCAGTTTTGGTATTGCAGAATTACACAGTCAGGCTAGGCAAGAAAAATGGACTCATTAGGCAAGTTTAGGAAAGTTATGGCAGTGAGTTCCAAAGGTTAAGCAAGCTAGCTCGCTCAACTTTGTGAGCTTTTTGTTTTGGAGCTCGTTGAACGAGTATTTTGGGTGTTTGGTAGGGAGTTGCAGAGGTTAAGCAAGCTAACTTGCTTAGCTTAAGAGGCTTGTTGTTTTGTCTCTCGCTAGGCGAGCAGAGGTTGTTCGTTGGTTGATGTGGGTTTGTGTTCTTAAGTGTTTTTGAATCATTTCTTTTATGTGTATGATTTTAAAAGTTATAATGGTTTGTTGTGTGATATGTGGTAATGTTTGGAATATATGTTTGAGTGGAATGAGGTGTGTAAGAGTCCTAAGGAGGATTTTTAATGGTTGTATCAAAGTATAGTTGGTATGAGTGCAAGGAGCTCAGTCTTGAGAGTTATCTCGAAACTCTAATGATCATTTATTCTCAAGTAGAGAGGTTTGATACATGTGGTGAGAGTAGCGGAAGGTCTTAGTCTAGGTGCTTCCAGTATGACTTAAGACGCGGTACAGACTAACCTTGTGAGTGTAGTAGGGTGAAACTTGTTGGCAATGGCTTTGCCAAGTGCACAACCCATCATAACTCGACATTCATATTAAATTTGGATAGTCCAGTCTAGGTCTTGGCATATTTAAGATGTTTGGATAACTTTGTATGAACTGTGACTCATGTGTCAAATGTTAATATGTATTATGATTTGTTTTATATCACTAGCTTAGCCTTTTGTTTGTGCCTTGTTGGTATGTTCTTGTGCATTGTTGTCTTGGCTATGATCATCTGGTTTGTGTGAGCAGAAGATGATGAGGTGACTGTGGAACAAGCGTTAGTTGGAGATGACCTAGATGCTTAGTTAATTTAGTAGTTATACTTATAGTGATTATGTTTTCTTTTGAATGTTTAGATAATCATTCTTGTTCATAGTTTTGAGCCTAATATGTTATATATAAAGTTGGTTTTATGGTTATGTTAAATGACTGTAAATTAATCTTATGTTTCTTGTCTGTTAAGTGATCTACTTTATTAATTATTTGATTGTTCATTTATAGTTATAATACTATATAATTGAGATGTTACAAATTTCTTTAGAGAGACTTCTCATTTTATATGAAAAAACTAATATATTATGATTTTTTATTAAAAATAATATATTAAATAATATATATTTAATTGATGAAGGAAAAAATTATTTTGACAAATTTTTGGATAATATTTTAATGCAACACATGTGCAATTTTATAATTAATTAATTATTTATTTATTATTGTACTTATATATTTTAAACTTAAAAAAAGTGTAACATATATTATATTAAAATGTTATAAAAAAAAATATGTGTTAAAATATCATTATTATTCTTAAAGAAATCGTACAGTTTCTCATGCTTTAATATATTGTTCATCAATATCTTACTTTGTTATGTTTAGGTTTAGTTGTTTCCTTGACATGTCGATATAGAAGAACTTATAGCTCTTCAAATAAATGGTCTATAAGAAG
This sequence comes from Vigna radiata var. radiata, assembly GCF_000741045.1. Classification (NCBI taxonomy): domain Eukaryota; kingdom Viridiplantae; phylum Streptophyta; class Magnoliopsida; order Fabales; family Fabaceae; genus Vigna; species Vigna radiata. The sequence goes on along the minus strand of NC_028353.1, from coordinate 462,712 downwards.
GGTGAACTAGACTTGCTTTTTTTTTTTTTTAATTTATAAAATCTTTTAAATGAAAATCTTGATTAAATTAATTGGGACTTTGAAAATTTATTTACATCAAGTATATATTCAATCCAAATAAAACCAAAAGTTAGCTAAGACAAATATATAATGTATAAACGAAATAATTCCATACCTAGTTTTACAACAAATAATCATATAATCAATTCATAGGACAAATTTCACATAAGGATTTGATTTAATCATCTAATTGTCCGTTTTTAAATAGTAAGTTAATTAGTAGTTATGACTAGTTTAGTTTTAAATTAAATATGGGTTTATATTACAAAAATTTTCATAATTATTTATAAATTTTTATCGACAAAAATAAGTCTGTTGGTAAATAATGATATTGGTGGCGATACAGTTGGGGTGATAATAACCATTGGAGTTGAAAGAGGAAGAGAAATAAAAAATAAAAGAAAAAGAAAAGGAAGAAAAGGAGGAAAAGTAAAAAAAAAAAAGATGTGACAAGAAGGAAAGAAGAAAAGAAGAAAAAAAGAAAAAAAAAAAGCCAAAAGAAGAGAAAAAAAAAAGAAGAGGAAGAATGTTCAATTACAACGTTTATTAATAAGTTTTACAATTATCAAATTTTTATAGGTATTTATCGATATATTTGCGATAATTATCATCAGACTTAACCATTTATTAATAAAATTTATAAACAATTATTTTATCAACAAATTTTTTATTATTTATAACTTTTCAATAAACTCAACTAATTGATAGATTTTTGGTAGAAGAATTATGTTTGTTGATAATATATAATTTTCTTATAGTATTAGATATTAATATACTTAACTAAAAGGCTTAATTCCACTTTTGGTCCCATGTTTGGGGGGTTGTGTTCAATGTGGTCCTACCTTTTTTTTTTGGTAGCAATAGATCCCACCTTTTGAAAAAATCGTTCAATTGAGTCATTTTGCCTTACGGCGTCAAATATTTAACGGTAAAACCTACACCCTGGACAAAACGCACTGAACTTTCTCTACGTGGCACTTATGTGAATTTTGAATTAAAAAAAAAAAAAGAGTCTTGACAGATCAACCATCTTCCACCTCCACTAACGTGAATGCCATCAGCCATCACTCTTCATCGGAGTTTTCCACAATCGACCCTGGCAGAAACATTTGGAACACAACAATCAAGCACAGAAACACCACCACCTTACAAATCCATTGCAAGTAATCGAGCTTCTTAAAGAGCAACCTCAAAAAGCTCGATCTGAACCTGTGAGAAAAAGGATTCTTCTCTTTTATAGTGAACTGAGTACCAAACAAGCTCCCCTTCTTCAATGGGATCCCAGATTCGAAGGAACCCATTAGAGTCTCATCAATTAGGTCGCAGCAGAATGGGGAAAAGCTTCAAACTTGGGCGAAAATTGGCATGCAAACTAACACCCAGATGCCAGCCCTTTAATGGGGATTCAACCAGAGCTGAAAAAGACCCAATCTTTGTGCTTGAATTCAAGAAAAAGGCCAAGAAAGATTCTGGATGTGAGAAAACAGGGTTTTCATGTGGATTTGGGTAATGATTCCAATTTCTGTGGTTGTTTCTGGTTTTGGTTGCAGGTTCTGATGCGGTGATGATGATGAATGATGGCCATGGTTGTGCGGATAGTTGCACGGTGGTGGAAGACAAATTGGGTTTCTGATATTCGGAATTGTGCTTGTAGATTTGGCTTTGATGCAGGTTGCGAAAATGGAGGAAGATTGATGGAAGAAAACGGCCATGGATGTTGCAGCGTGGTTGCGATTCGAAGGGGATGACGCTCGAAGTTTAACGGCGACACGATTTTGGATTCTCCGCGACGGCGAAACTGTTGCTTGCTCACAGAAGGTTGGACGGTGGGGTGAAGGGTTTGTAATGGTGGTGACGACGTCGCGGTGCTTGTGGAGAGGTGGCTGCTAGCGGCGCGATTTCTCTGATTCACGGTGCAGTGCGATGGCGGCACGGTAGTCACAGCAAAAACGATGGTGCACGATGATGAAGGATTTGTGGTGGCTAATGGCGACGGCGACCTTGCGGCATTGTGGTGGTGACTGGTTGAGGCGTTGTGGTGGCCAGATTTTGGGTTCTGGCGAGGATGGTGGCGGCGGCCATGGGTGGCTAGGGTTTGGATTTGAAAATTAGGGTTTCTTCAGTTTTTCTGTCCCTTCACAGTGCCACGCAATCACATTACCTTGCCATGTTGTTAATGTTTATCCACGGGGCATTATCACCGTTAAAAATTTGACGCCGTAAGGCAAAAGGATTCAATTGAACGATTTTTTCAAAAGGTGGGATCTATTGATACAAAAAAAAAATGTAGGACCACATTGAACACAACCCTCCAAACATGGGACCAAAAGTGGAATTAAGCCTAACTAAAATTATTGATAAATATTGATACTACTATTTAATTGAATATTGAAAATATTTGTTATGAGTAGGTTAAGTTGATTTCAATTATATGATGAAAAACATATAAATATACTTTTTAAAGAGAAATAACATATTACATCATTTGAGTCCACTTAATCCATATAATTAATATTATATGTAGATTTTTATAACGTTTTAAGTTTTAATTAAAGATGAAAAATCTATTAGTATAACATTAATACAATTGAGTTGTTTTAAAGAGTATATAAAAATTAATTGTGATATTAACTCATGTTACATGTATCCCTTTCCATATCAACTAAAATTTTTTATAGAAAGTTTTTATTATATTTATTGTTGAAATTTATATCAAATATAAAATATATGTAACCAACATCAAACTAATTTGTTAACTATCAATAAATAATAAATAATACTCGTAAGTATATAATAAATCATGAACCGTTGAAAGTCAAAATCTTACTGATAATTGTTGTAAAATGAAAAAGGTCAAATAAATGTTTTTCTTTTAAAAAACACATATAAATACAATTACTTTTTTAATATTATGTTTTACCCGAAAATCAGTTATAAAACATTCTTAATTGGAACATTCTTTTAAATAATTAGTCTTCCTTTCTCATCTTATTTACGAATCATTTTATATAGAAAAATTATAAAAAAAATCATTCTTCACATAAATTAATCAGATAAAATATCTATAAATAATTATATTATATTATATTATATTATATATATATATATATATATATATATATATGCATCTTAGTTGTAAAAAAATTACAACAAACAAATGTTTAGACAACTAATTAACCATTTTTACACATTTATATTTTTATATTACAAATTTTAGTCATTATTTTCACATTATAATCTTTTGTCTATTTATTATCTATTTATTGATTATTTATTATTTATTTATTATTTTGACACGGTTCCACTATATTTTTCAGTTAAATTTCATACATTCTGTCAGTTCATAAATTATATTTTGATGAAATTAAATTAGTTATTAAATAATCATGTTTTATATAATATTTATTTTTATTAAATATTAAATAAGGTATCGTTATTAATATAGTAATATTTGTCTATTAGTTAAATTTGATGACATTAAATGAAAAATTCTATCATCCTCTATTATATCATAAAAAAAAATTATATTCTCATATAAACGCGACATGTTGACATTTAGTGTTTATAATTTGGTTCGTTTTAATTTTTATTAAAATTTATTCAAATTAAACTAAAAATTAAATGAGGCTTACTTTGGTTTTAATTTAATATAGAATTTGAAATTAAATAAACCAATGTTTTTTTGTTTGCTTTGGATAATTTTGTTGTTATCATAAAAATTTCTAATATTTTTACAAAACGAACGTGCTTCACAATTTATAATTGAATATTTTTCAAATGAAAATATATGTTGTATATTTTTCTAAACAATTGTTCTCATATTTAAAATTTTAATTTGTAAATAAATTACATATTTTAGTATTTAAAATCTATTATATAAACTGTATTATCATGTTCTGAAAAGTATAAATATATTAAAAATGCAATACAATTAAATTCTAAAATAATCTTAAAATATAGGATTTGACTACAATATCCTATTTTATAATTGGCTTGACAAATTAAATAATTGCAAATTAAATAATTACGTGGTGTGGTATGACAAAAATATTTGTATCTATTAAGTATTGATAAATAAAATATGTGATAGATAGTTGGTACATTTATAAATCGGTTGAGTGTAGATATCATATTATCACTACATGCACACATCCATTGTCTTTACAAAATTGAAATAAAAAGCTTAATTTATAATTTATTAAGTGAAAAATAATTAAAATTAAAATAAATTTATAAATTATAGGTTAAATTTAATTAAAATTAAATTTTTTATTTTTATTTTATTTATAAAATATATTTTTTTAAATATCCACAAATATATGAGGGTACCTATGGGTTTTAAAATATTCACGGATATTTTTTAAACGGATATTCAACGGGTTACAAGGTGGGTAATGAGTGAATTTTTTTGTTGCTTGTCGAATATCGAGTAGGTACTATCTGTGATCGACCTGACCCATTGTCATCCGTAATTGAGCCAAGTCGGCTCTAACCAAAGATTGAGCCAAGTTAGCCCGAGTTAAGGATTGAGCCCAAAGCATCTCGGTTAGAGATCAAGACTAGTTGGTCTAGGTCAAAGGTCGAGAAGAGTCAACCCTTAATTGGAGGATGAGATGAGCTGGCCTAAGCCAAAGATCGAGACTAGTTGGCTTAAACTGAAGTTTGTAACAAGTCGGCCTGATATAAAGGTTTAGTTAAGTCACTCTAGCTAAAGCGTCGAGCTAAGTCATCGCAGACCCAAGGTCTATTCAAGTCACCTCAGACCAAGGGTGGATTTGAGTCATCATAGGCTCAAATCAGGTGAAATTAACTCGGCCCAAGTTGGCCTAGGCCCATGTGAAGCCGAATCGGATATGGCCTGGGTCAAGTGAAGTCAGCTTAGGCCCAAATTGACTCAAGTAAACTCTAACCGATGTTAAGGTGAGGCAACCCAAACATATATTGAGTGAGTGAATCAGACTCAAGTCGATATGAGTCAACTTTCGTCTAGGTCAAGTTGAGTCAACTCGACTTATATCTTACAGACCTAACAATTAGGTATATTTTGATCGACCTCATTATATCTAATTTATTTGAGAATTTATATTTAATCTAATTTAAATTGGATTAAAAATATCTAAATCTAATTGATCTATTTAAAATGGATCCAGATTATAAATCCAATCTATTTTATCGAATCTAAATTAGATTATCTAATAAATTATAAATATTAAAACCAACAAAGATATATAAATGGAGGTATATGAAAAACTGAATATTATCTATACCTATCACATCTAGTTAATACAAAATTTTTTTGTCAAAATCGAAACAATTCAAACAATAACTACAAAAAACAATTATTTTCATCCCTAACGATATAGACTTATGAAATTAACTTAAATATTTTAATGGGAGAAAAATAAAACACTCTATATGATTAAAAATTAATAAAATATAACTCTACCATTTATTTTCTTCTTTTTAATAATAATAATAATAATAATATTTTTAAAAACTATATAACTCTTCGTGTTTATATTCAAGTTTACCTTCATCTCCATTATATGCATTTTTTTCTTTGCTTTTTATTATCCTTATTCTCTTAACAACTATTCTGATTCCAAGTATGTAGAGTGATAATGTTAGGATCAATCATCATACATTTGAGGCATTATTCGTTTTGGAGTCTTGTCCGTTACGGTTTTGTCTTTAAAAGATGCCTTAGAGAATGGAAGGAGGAACGAGTATTTAAACTGTGTTTGACCTGGACTCCTAAGCGATGTGAGACTATTGGATGTGATAGGAATATCACCCATGGCTTTCTATCTCATCATCCTTGGTTATTTTTCTTCATCTCCAATATCAAAAGTTTGTCAAATTTCTAAATTCTCGTGGGTCTATAATCATTGAGGCAATAATTTGAGTCAGAGAAAATGAATAACATCTCTTTTTTGAAGGGTTATAACTCTTTGAGGTGAATCTTGAGATAGATAAATAGTTTTGCATCATATATTAATTGTTGATGGTGTTGGTTGTTATTAAAAATGTGGTACATTTTTAAATGATCCTAAATATTTCAAATTTGAGATTTTTATCTAACACATCAATTTTTATCCCAAAATTTATGGAATTAATCCTATTGACAACCTAAGAAGGAAGTGCTTGAGTTCCTTTTATAAGTGAGTAGTAATTGTTACCTACTTATAATTTTGAAAGAGAAATATTATTGCTAAGTAGACTCTCATAAAAGAGAGGTGAGTTATAATGACAAACTTAAAAACTTTGTATTTCCTAGCCAGAGTTCTCCTCGGACTTGTTTTATAAATGTCCTCCTAGAAATTCATGTTTTTTTATTTGATCAAACATCTTTAACCATGACACTGACATTTATGCCAGAGAACATCACTCATACTCTTGAGTTTCTTCTCAACCTTGTGCATATCGATTTACCATATTCTTGTGCATTGAGGATTTTGTGCTCGTCATGGTTGAGACTGATTTGTAATTTATCATCATTGTGAGTTTCATGAAAGTTTCATCTTCGAGTTGGTGTATCAGGCTTTCAAGAGTCGAGCTATTGCGTCCTTGTCAAAAGACTCTTAGTTTTGATGAGAAAGGGGAAATCCACCACATTAGCCACCATTAAAAGGAAATTGTTTTTTTTTTATCTAAGCTTACGTATTATTTTTAACTCTTCTTTCAAATGACTTTTCATATGAGCTTATAATGCCTCTAAGATAATGTTGGAAAACAGGTTGGCTTCGTTTCAAAACCAAGAGGGGGGTGAATTGGTGAGGTTTCAAAATCAAAGTCTTTTAAAAATCTTTTTTGCAAAGTAGAAACCTTTGCACAATTTCTTGAGTCGCGAGTAATGAAAAATTTAAGTGCAGCGAAATATCAAAGTAGACTACGCAAATTACAGAGTCGACCGAAAGTAAAAGAGTAGGGATAGAGAATTCAAATGCAGGTTTTTATACTGGTTCGGCCTCAATGCCTACATCCAGTGTCCTTCCAATCCCAGGAAGCAAATGCACTATAATGGTCGAGGTTTTTACAACAAGGCTTTTATAGAGACCTCCACGTCAAAAATATAAAACACATCTCTAACCCTCTAACCAAAATATAAACAGAAACACACGAGAAGATCTGCAGCAAGAATCCCCTCTTCTGCAATCTTCAACCCACTTTGAACAATCCTCAAAGTGTCCAGACTCCACGAGTCCACCCCTTATAATCACAACAGGTACAAAAATCTCCAGCAGATTGAAACACGAGCCTTGATCAACAAAAGAACACCTCAATTGTGTAAATAATGATCAAGCAGTAAGCACTACAGAATTCTCCTTCAGAACCTCTTCTTAGAAAGATCTCCACGGTCTTCTTGATGAGTTCTTGGAGCTCTAAATCACAGAGAATCAATCTGAAATAAAATATGAAAATGTCAGTTCTATTCCAAAATTTCTCTGAATAACTCAGGTCTCTTCTATTTATAGATTTCCATAAATCAGACGCTTCTGTAGTCGACTAAGCTACTAATACAGTCGACTGTCCTCTGACAGTTATAATAGTTAAGTCAAATTAGTAGCAGTCAAGTCAAACAAATTAATTCCACATTCAATACAGTTGACTTTCATTCAATGCTTAACTAACATTTGAAAATATAGTCGTTACTGTTCACAAACATAACAGAATTCCAAATAAAATAACTAACAAAGTCGAATGCATAGCGCACACAGTCGACTTTGACACATCTACACATATTGAAATTCATTTCAATGTAAAATGTCACATAGCACTGTATTTGAAAATCTGTGCAAAGTCTTTAGTCTTAATCGACACTATTAATAATGGAGTCGACTAAGGACATACAAATTTGTCACACAATATAAGTTCATCAAAGTGCATGTGGTTTTCCATTTCCAAAACATATGTAATGCAATCACAACAGATGTAACATATATCAGAACATTGAATATGCATTCATATATCAAGACTAACACAAAACATGTTCAATAAGATTTCAACCAATAAGCAACAAAACATGTAACACATAACAAGACATGTGTTATTAATAATATGTTGTCATCATCAAAAGCCAGAGTGTATAAAGCACTGTGAGATTAAGGTTAGCTAAACCAGTGTTTCCTTATCAACAATCTCAACAGATAACTCTCGAATGACTTTTCATTCGAGCTTATGCGTTATTCTTAACGCCTCTAAAATAGTCCTTAAATGACTTTTCATTCAAGTTTATGCATTATTCTTAATGCCATTGAGATATCTCAAATGACTTTTAATCTAAGTGTTGTTATTATCAACTTTTACTAAAATTTGGGTTGAATCAATTTTCTTCTCTTTTGTTGCCTAAGTATTGACTTCTCAATTCCAATACTAAGTTTCTTGACTTTGTTTCACTTGGAGTTGTAGTGTAGTGACTTAGAGATGGTCTTGGATTCTTTGCAAAATGATCCTTCCTTTAGTCCTTTCTTTTCATTGCAAAAATGACACTAGGTTTGCATCATTGGTTTCACTCATAGATTTAACCGTCTTAGACATAAACAACTTTTCTTTATCCATATTAAACCAAACTTGTACATGGGTAGTCGAAACTGATACAATTGGAATGTACAGGGAAATGAGAAAAGAATATAGCAGCAATTGGACTATTTCATGCTCTTGGAAACAACAGTGTCGAGGTTTTCTTAAATATCAGGATAACCTTAAAGTGTCGTAGTTGTGGGAGGAGAGGTTGAAGCCAATGCAAGTTTCATTCCCAAATGTTGTACCAACTTGTGCTCTCTTTGACAATCGGGATTTGGAATTTGGGAGTTAACGTCATGGATTTAGTCTGAGCCGTCAAAATGGGTCACAACCCGCGAGCCAACTCGGCCAGTCACGGGTTCGGGCTGGGTTGGATTTGAAAAATACAACCCACTTATATACGGGTCAGATTTCAACCTGGCTCATTTAGACCCGGCTCATGCGGGTTGAACCCGTGGTGAGCCGGGTTGGGCCACCAACCCACCTACCTAATTTTATTTTTTTAATTTATTATTTTATTTATGAAACCCTAAAAAATAAAATATTTTTTTCACTGTATACCAAAAAAGTAACCTCTGCTCTCACAAATCATTCTCACGGTACTTGCTCTCATTTGACAGTGGTCTGACCCTCACTTCACTGAAATTCTTCAAAGAGCATGTAAAACACCCTTCCTTTTTTCTTCTCTTTTCTCCACATTTTTGTTTTCTCACTTCTCTTTTTTTTTTTTTCAAAAACCCTATAATAACAAAAATAGGGGTTTGCGAATTTGTTTTTTGTTCTGGGGATTTGAAGACATGGATTGATTTTTTCATGTTCTGACATGCTTGTATCAGATTTTGTTCATTTTATTTAAACAATTTGAGTATACATTATTTGAACAAGCTCTTTTTGATATCTTTGAATTTGGGAAATTATGTTACAGATTAAACTATTAATTTTTTGTTGATGTTGTTGAGTACTGGTTCTCTTTTTTTTTTTACTAATATTTTTTATTGATTGTCGAAATTGTTCTGATATTAGGAAAATCTTTATTAGTGAATTTGGAGACAACAAGAACAAAGGTCAAGGGTTACAACAAGAACAAAAAAAGATGAATATAAGAAACTTATTTGTATGTTTTTGAATGAAATTTTGATTATATTGTACTTTTTATTATTATTTTGAATTGTCTTTAACATAATTTTTTGGGAGTGAAAATTATTTAAATTTAAATTACAGAAAGTTTGTATTTTTTTTTATTTTAAAAAAATGTAATTAAAGGGGCTAGTGAGCCAACCCATTTACCACCAACCCGTGGTAGGCCGGGCCGAGTTCAAGTTTTTCTGGCTCGCTAATAAATGAGCCGGGTTGGGTTGGTTCACTAAGTGACCAACCCGTGGTGGGCCGGGTCAAGTCGAGCCGGGTTATCCGTTTTGACAGTTCTAGATTTAGACTTGGGTTGATGGTACTACTCTTTGGTAGGATGCATGAGCGTGACCATCGAATGACATCGTTAGGGTTAATCACCTAGAATCCAAGATATGGTATGTACTCCATCATGATTTTATCATTAAAAGGTGTCTCAGAATATTTAAAGTATCTTAGGTCTCAACTCCTAAATAATGTGGGAGTATTAAATGTGGTAGGAACAATATTAATTAATGTACATTTTTTTATTCATCAAAGAGATAATATGATATAATTTTTATGGATACAATGTAAATCATTAATATTTCAATTTTGATGTCTAATGATATTTTTTATCATAATATACATTAGAGTAGCTAAACTATTAAAATATAGTCTTTTGTTTTTTAAGCTTTTTCTTCTTCGCGTATGATTCTTTGGTTCATTAAAGGGATACGACGCATGTGTTTATAGATTTATAATGATATTAAATTTAAAGTATTTTGTATTTTTTACATAAAAAAATCATTGTATTGAGTTGAGTAATTAAGGGTTGAAAATAGATAATCTCTTAAATCATATTATGTTATGTTTTCTATTATTAGTTTGAATTTTTTTTTTATAATAAGCATCAATTACATATGTTTGGAGTTGTTTAAATTCTCTAAAAATTGACTTTATTTATTTTTATGAGTTTGGTTTAGTCCTTCACGTCTTTATAATTTTAATAAGATTTTTCATGATAAATGATAATTATACTTTTAAGTGTCAGTATAAATGAGAAATACAACATGATCTTATTTAAAAAAAAAAATACAAAGATATATTTTATGTATTGATTTTTATTTAAGAATATGCATTGTGACAATATTATAATTTAATTATTCATTAAACACAATTTAAATATTTCAATTCTGTTGTACTTTTATAATGTTGAAATTTCCCTACACCACTATAATTGAAGTATCATTATTTATTTATATATAGAAAGAGTTAATTATTAAAGCTATCAAAAGTTAATTTTAATGTTATTAGCTTAATTATTCATTACACACAAAATGTGATGATTAAACTCACTTGCATTGATGACTGATGTAAAGTTAAAATTACCAATAAGATTTCTTTTCAAGTGTTTTGATATCCATAATAGTCAAGCATAAAAAGAGATGAAAGATATTTTCAACTAACATCAGGCTTTTTCTGAAATTTCATTGTCTTAATTACCTTTTGGTCTCCATCATTCATTATGTGTTACACATATTTTCCAAACAAATGGGAGAGCAAGCAAACCGAATCAACTTTGGCATAGCATAATATACAATCATTTGACAATGGAAGCAAATGAACTTCATCTTTGTGTTACAAATTGCACAAAAATCTAATAACCCTCATAGTTAAACGAGATCACAATGTCAAGCTTGAGTTTCAGGACCAGGTGGTTTTGCATTGAGAAGTGGCTGAAGAGCTTTCACAACAATCGTCATGTTTGGTCTGAAATCAGCTTCATACTGAACACAAAGTGCTGCCACTGCTGCCAACTGCATTTATCAACGCCTAATATTCAGTCATCACTCTCAACTATACACTACTATGAAGTAATTTTGTAAATTTAGTTGACATGGTTCAACTATAGTGGAAGCATAAAGGAGCAAACCTTGGCAATAGCCTTTGGCGGATACTCGTTGTTTAGCTTAGGATCAACACATTGTTTCACTTTGTCCTCGCTCAGCCTTGGAGTTGCCTGGAACAATAAAAGAAGAACAAATTATCATAATTGTAATATAATGGAGAAGAAAACCAATTAAGGTCATCGAACAAACACATACCCAAGTTACAAGACTTTGTTGTCCTTTCGGCATTGTGTGATCTACTGGTTTTCTTCCAGTCAAGAGTTCTAATAGCACAACACCAAAACTGTAAACATCACTTTTCTGGGTTATCTGCCCAGTCATGGCATACCTGAAGGTAATCATTTCAAAAACAAAATTAAAACTTACATTAACATGGCATTGTTTCTAACAACAAAGGGTAGTGTTTGGATGGGATATGGAACATGAAATTATTGCCAATAATTGAAGACACACACTTGTCTAGAAACAAATATTTTTCAGTATGCATTTAAGGTTATGGCTAAATGTATAAGAAGGTTTCATTGAGGACATACTCCGGAGCATGATAGCCAAATGTTCCCAAGACTCTTGTTGAATGTAGCCGAGCGGCTGTGTCAGAAGACTGATTTGTCAAGCTAAAATCTGCTATCTTGGCCTCATAGTCATTGAACAGTAAGACATTGCTGGATCTAACATCGCGATGAACAATAGAAGGCTGAACCTTTTCGTGAAGAAACTCGAGTCCTTTTGCTGCACCAAATGCAATTTTGGCTCTTTGGTTCCAACTTAGAACTGGACCAGGTTCAGCCCCTTGTACACCCTTCCTTCCTGGCAGTAGCAAAAGCCTAGAGTTCAGACAAAGAACCAAACCTGTTTTCTTAATTGAATAGCGACAGTGTTGGACCTACCATGTAACACATCATGCAAAGAACCAAGGCTTGCATGTTGGTATACCAAAATTCTGTTTTCTGCCTCTAGACAATATCCAATCAACTCAACAAAGTTGTCATGCTTCAGTCTTGAGACAACCGATAACTGCAAGATCAATAGTGAAATGTGTGACAACACCATCATGAATGAGGAAATGGAATTACATTATCAGATCAAAAGCATACCTGAGTGCCAAAATCGGAGTCAGGTTCTGGGGAAGAACTGTTATCCAGCTTCTTAATAGCAGCATCAGTACCATCACTCAACTTTGCATAGTAAACCCGTCCGTAGGAACCTTCGCCGATGAAAGCCTTTGTGCCAAAGTTTCCTGTTAACCTATTTAACTCTTCCAATGGAATAGAGGGTATCTCAATCGGCAACACTTTCTGTGGGGCACTCCTTGCAACACCCCTAGGCTCTCCTCTACCACTTCCTGCATTCACCCATGGTTACTGCAAATCATCATCCATAACCTCGCAGAGGAAATGTATTGCATAAAAAAGAGAATTACAAATATGAAAATGTTACCTCCTCCGCCGCCGTATGTGCTACCCCTAGGTGGTGCAGTGTATTGGCTTGCAGGGGGGCCGCTGCTCTCCTCCTCTGCACCTCCGCAGCACAACATACTTCAGCTGGTCCTATCTGCACCTCTCAATAAGCCATATTCACAGAAACGATCGGTATTCGATGAATCACCTGAAACCATTTTCAACGCTCAAATTCTCAACAGACAATGCAGAAACAAGATAAAATCCAATAAAAAAAAAAAAAAACATGGGGTGGCCTCTGCCATTTTTTCGTTCGTCGAGTACCAAAATCTCAAGAACGTGTGTCCATTTCTATATGGTTTTGGACAAAGGTGATGAACATAATCAATAAAAAAAAAAGTCAACTTTTTGTTCCAGTAGGATCGACACACGAACAATATAAATAACAAAACATCCTCTCTTTAACGTTGAAGAAATGAAGCAGCAATAAATTTGTTGTTGATGGAAGGCAGAATCGTGAATGCGTTTGGCCTTGCTGACGGCGCAAAATCAACCCCACATACACATAAAAGATTTAAACCCTCCTGATGCATAAAAATCTACAAGTGGAAGAAGAATCACGTCGTCTGGTTACCTGAGGAAACTTGTGATGAATCACGTTGTACGATGGCACATACAATGAGTGGACAAGAAAGAGAAAAATAAAAAGAGAGTGAAGGATTGGGAAATGCAGAAGGAGGAAAGTTTTGGCGTAGGTGGGTAAGTTTGGTGTAATGAAAAGAAAGGTAGATGTTATTGTTTTTGCCGGGAATGTCGGTTGGAAGATAAACAATTGTTGTGTGCGCCAAGGTTGGTAGGGTTGTGTTGCACGTACGTGCCCCCACCATGGATGCATGTCCTTCGTTCATTACCTTCTATTTTAGAGCTTTCTTTATTACATGGTTATTATTTGTAAGTCTTTGTTATCATCTGACACCCAAACATGACGTGCAAATCATATCCTCAGCTTTTTTATGTTTTCTTTTCGTCTCAATGATTGGATTTACCACTTCCTATCTGTCAATCTATCTTTTATAGCTTCTCCTAAAAATGTGTTCTCCCAGGATTTATAAAGATCTCACTACAAACAACATTTATACAAATATCACTCTTCATCATGACGAATAAGCTTTTATGTTCCTTTAAATTAATGTAGTGATGCTCATCAATGACTCCAATTGAATGAGATTATCATCATGATAACACTTGGATATCATTCATTGCAAAACTGCCATTATATGAATATATATAACCTTCCAAAATGAATAAGTTTACTTTTAACTGAATTGTAATTTATCGAGCTGATATGTTTATTTTTTTAATTAAAGATTAAAATAAAAAAGAAATCAAGGAGAAAAACTAGAGGAATAAGGGATGAAGAAATAAATTAGTGATGGAATATGAGGGATGAAGATTCTTGTCACTTTAAACTTTTCTATCTCCATTATCAAGGTTCTTGACTTCCCACATCTCTATACAAATAGTGAATTTTCCAACCAACTAACTTTTACTCTTCTTTTTGTTATTTTTCTCTGAAGGAGCTGATAAAAAAAAATTCTACGAAGACTATGGCATATTCGTATATAAGTGTCCTTTTTTCAAGTGAAAACATTGAGATGTTAACTTTGTGACGTTAAGGTATACTATGTTTTCTTTATACAACATTTGATTAATGTGTTTGGAAATGAGTTATTGTATTTTATATACACCCTTGTGCTAAAAGAGAAATTGAGTAAAGAACACTCATAAGAAGTCAAATTAAATAATAAAAGAAAGATCAAATGAAATTGGTAGAGTGATCCAGCGTGAGCAAAGAAGCAAAACCTCATGACAAAGATGAACCATAAAGATGATGTTGTGAAGGTATGATGAAGTTTTTTGAGTTTGAATGTGGAGTTAGATTAAAGAAGTATTTTTGTGAAACTTCACAAATCCTTTACACTATCACAATGAGTTTCTAAACTGAAATGAACCATAACATTGGTCTTAGACAAATCTACGTTGAAGGTGTGAAACTTTTTTTTATGAAACTTTGTAAATCCACACTTACAAGGTGTTTGTAAAATTGTATGAACTAAAACATTATGCATTGGTCTAATTCTTCTTTACTGTATTTAATAGGCATCACACACACACACACCATATATATATATATATATATATATATATATATATATATATATATATATATATATATATATATATATATATATATATATATATATATTAGTCTGAGCATTAGTGCAACAAAGTCTAAAAAAATCTACTCAACCGTGTAAGCTAGATTTCCAATATTCAGAAGCACATAATTTTGTCCAAAAAGGAAAGAAAGAAAGCTGAGCCAAATTGAAAGTAAAACTCACAACTAAGACACAGACTCTAAGGAGATGAAAGAGAATCTATGGAGAGAAAAGCAGACATAGTGCTTCATTGATTGACAGAAAGGAAAAATCTTAAAACAATGGTTACATCTCTAATAAGAGTATTGTATTTACATCTCTCAATCTTCTCTCCATATACGCCCACTGATTCTCAACTTCAACTCCTGTCTTTCTCCACCAGAAAAATAAAGCGCCAGGTTCCTCTGAATTATAAGTCCATCTTGACTATCTCGAACTTTTCTATGACTGTCACGAATGCTCCTTGGAATCCCTTGCCATATAAGTTTGCGCCCATTTGCACCAACTTCTAAGCTGTAGCTGAATTTCTTTGCTTCATAGTCATCACCCATAAATCGCAAAAAAGCCATATACACTGGAGCTGAGCCAAGCTGAAATGCCTCAAAGTGCAAGCAGAAATGCCTTCCAAAACTATTAAAAACCTGCAAAAGAAAGAAAAGAAAAAGAAAAGAACTTCTGACATGTCAAGTGGGGTTCTTTATATTAGGCATGTGCTAGAAATTAACATCATGACAACATGCATTCAGAAAACCAAAGGTGGATCCGTATATTAACTTTAGACTTAAAGAAATGTTAAAAAGCAGATCAAAGAGGAAAACAATTCCATATTTCAAATTATTCATGAAAAGTCAAAAGACTGTCTCTACGTGTATTTCATGTGACCCAAGATGATTCTAAACATTACTTGCAAAGAATTAAAAATAGTCAAGTAGAGTTTTTTTAAACAAACGTGCATGGCCATGTGCACACATGAAATTAAATACATCAGAGGATATGACATCAGACTACTATACTCATTAAATAACAAAAATAACATGATGTAAGAATGCCAGTTCATGAAAAACATTACATCAAATCATCCAACATTCCAGCTACTACAATTCATTAAATAACTCACAGTTAGCATCCATGTCGCATTTTCAACTTCATGAGGATTTGCTTTGACATATCGGTGATTGAAGGTGCATCCATCATGCATGTCAACCTTGTGATCATCCTTGAGATGGGTAACGAGAGTTGGAATGTCACCCATCACTGAGCACTCAGATCCAGCATAAGGACAGTTGTATGGACGAAATCCACAATTTTGCTCGTGCTTGAGCTTAGTATAGTAAGGGAATATATCATGACAACCTAGACTCTGATATCTGCAAGGAAGTTCCAACGATTCTGCCACTTTCTCCAAAGCCAAACACCTTATATTTCCAAGTTCATGATGGCAAGATGGGCAGATATTGTGGACTTCAACTTTACAATGGCAACATAATGTATGGCCATTTGGACACTGAAACATACAATGCAGCCATGTGTATTTGAAATTAAAAGTAAAATACAAGACAGGACATATTCATAGTAAACATGAAAAGTGAGAATAATAACTAGAGTTTCAGACTTTCAGCATGTTTTATTAACCCTCATCCAACCATCTTCTCGGTAGAACAGGCAGAATAGTACATGAGGATTAGATGCATATAGCCTTCAGTGAAAAGGTCCAACAACAACAACAACAAGGGTGTGTTGGGAATCTGTTGAAAGCATGGTCAACAAAAAATCCCAATTCCCAAACCGCTCTACATAGAAGGAAGAGGAGGTGGATTGGCATTCGGTTCAACTGAATGAAATTCCAAAAACGCACTAAACTAGCAACACCAGAGTCATGTTTTCAAAACTATCTTCTTACTTCTCCGTCCTACCCACTTGAGCGAGATTTCATTCTCAAGTAAATCCACTGTCCTTAGCATAAGCACATCAACCGTATATCCATAGACATAGGCAGAATCAGCAACTCTCATTCCCAACCTTTCTTTTGCAGGGTGGGAAGGGAATCTAAACTAAGTTCAAAATACAAAGTGGCTATAAACCTAATGTTTGTATAGCTACTTCTGTACACTCCAAAATATTCCCTTAGGTCAATGAGAGAGTTAAAGACAACAAACAGATGGGGAGAAGATTTGCATAGATAATTATCGTGAAACTCACGTTACTAAAGAAAATTTGAACAGACAGCTATGATTGTTTAAAGACTAAACTTATCCCACATTGTCAACGAAACCAAGGTTGCGGATAGTGATTCTATCTTCACAAACAACCATCCTATAAGGACTATGGAGACAAAAATCCTATGCCACGATTTGTATGCCTATATCCATTTTACTAATGCATCATGAACTACCTAAAAAAGTTTTCCACGCACACGTATATAGACCCCAAAAATAAGAAACTGCAAGCACCGTACCTGGTGAATTGGAGGATACATTAATTTCTTGCAAACAGAGCATCCAAGTAATTCGTACACCCCATTATTTGGACTAACTCCGTTCTTTCCATTCAACCCAACACTAGATTTGGTAGATGTACTATTACTCTTGGCCTCAGATTTAGCCTTGCCTGTTTCATAATCTGAAGACATCAGATGAGATTCAAGAACTTCTTTGAAAACACTGCTCCCAGGAGCCATTGTTAACCCAGATCTACAGTATTTCTTTCCAGATGACGAGAAACCAAAGCTCTTACTTTTATGAAATGCTACATCTGTTATACATTTAAATGATCATTGCATAAGAACTTACATAGTAGATGCCATAATAGTCAAATTTGATATTTTGTGGTCCAAAGTAGTTGGAAGGGGGAAAAAGAAACATACAAGACTAGTTAAGATATCATTTTTCAGACAGAAGTAGGAAAGTTTCAGGTAAGCTATATACACATGCAACAGTAAGTACATTAACTGCTAATTTAAGTGCTTGAGTAATTCTGGAAAACATCATGCAAATAATAAAGAAAATATGTCTGAAATGTTATGCAGTTAACCAAAATGCAAAATCAGTAAACCGGGCCTTCACAACAAGAAATAACAACAAAGCCTTGTCCCACAGTGTGAGGAATAAATGAAAATTTGCAGATATGACAAATATTATATGCAGTCATTAAAAACTGCAGCAGAATAGTAATTTCCTTTTCCAAATATCAAGCAAAAATTTGTCAGTCAATATGCTAAGTCATTATGCGATTATAGGAAGACAAGTGTAACATACATTTCTTACCTAACAATATGTCATTCCAACTGCTAAACTATTGTAAAATTGTTAAATCAATGTTCAAATTTCCTAACTGCTTGAAGTTGAGAAGGTTGAATAGAACAAATAACAGACAAACCAAAACTCATAAATGTAAAACATAACTTCTTCCTATCCCGCCAGGCCACAGGAGGCTAATTGGGAAAATCCAAACCCAAATAATTTTTCAAGCAAGTACCTAATTACTAAAATTGACCCGTCCTAGTTCTTTGTTTTCTAATGCAATGACAATAGAACAAACAAATTATGTTGCTTAATGACATCTAGCACTTTCTGTGCCTTAACTTTTACACAAAACTGAACCATGTGATCACTATTCTCCATCCCTTACCTCTTCCCTCAGTTAAATTATCCATTAAACCGATACAAGCTAGACAGAAAAATGACAGATACAAAAGAAGAACCCAGAACATCAACAAGCATAAGTAGCATGGCTGGCTTCGCCAAAGTACTACCTTTTCCTACTCAATCCCACCAATCAAAAATCGGAAAAAAAAAATCCCAAACAACATCCATTAAACAATTTATTATATGCAAGAACCAATCTCATACATAGAATCACAGAGCAACAAAAATCAAGCACATGACAGCCAAATGCATACAAATCTGAACACATACAATCAAAAACAACCACAAGATGAGAAAATCTAAAAAACTCACTAACAAACACATGAAAAAACAAATACCCAGTTGAGAATTTCGAGCCTCGACTGCGTGCGTGTGTGGGAAACAAAGCAATTGGGGCGCATAACAGAAGAAAAAATGAATTTTTTTGAAAAAAAAAATGCAAATGAAAGTTGCGACAAACATATCGAAAAACGAGCTCCGGAAGTTACGGAGATTACCCTCTGCTATGGAGATTGAACAAAAAAGCGTGTCTTGTTGGTATGCAAATGGATGGCGAAAAATACTAAAGTTTTTGTTCTTGTCCTTCTTCTGCTTCGAAATGGCACAACTTCCTTGTATTGTGTTCTGTTTCTTCCTCCCCTGAATTGTTATTATTATTATTATTATTTGTATTATTATTAAAAAAAATTATTTGAGTTTGAATTTTGAGAATAAAAAAATATTTTGGGTCTTCTTCTCTGTTGTCTGGTCTCGTTCTTAACGATACGTTGCCAAGACAACAAGGTGGTCCAGTGACCCTTCCCGCACGCGACGTTTAAAAGCAAAACCCTTTTTTTTTTCTTTTCTTGTCTTCATTTTATCTACAATTTTTCCTCCAACATGCCATTTTCTTCTAACTGAAAAGGTAAGAAAATAAATAAATAAACCCTTTAATATTCTATTTTAATCTCCCTTTCTTCTATTCTTTTATTTGTTTACTGTGTCATTCTCACGTCTCTTTGTATTGGTTTGTGTCAACTTTAACCTATTAAATAAATAATAAATGTAACTGTATAAAAAGAAAATAATATAAATAGAAAGAGAAAAATACATAATATCTATTTTTGTAATAATTTTACTTCTTTTTTCCTTGTTTTCTTATTATAATTCCTCACATCATACAAACACACTAACACAACCTTTTAAAGAAAAAAAAAAAAAACACACACAAAAGCACACGTTTAGCATGTGAACGGGAATGCTGTTTTTTCTTACTTTTTTGTATAGCAGTTATACAAAGGCAATGAGCAATAATTACCCTCGTGAGTTTGGTCGCTTTGGTCTATTGAGAGAAATAACGAAAAAAAAAAAAGTTATTCAATTATAAATTTGAATTTTTTTTTTCTATTCAAAGATAAGAGCTCGCACCTACTTTTTGAAAATAATTAAATTATCATAACAAAATAAAATAAAATTAAAGATAACAGATAGACAAATTACCACAATTTAATAAAAACCATATTATTTTGGGTTTATTAATGAACTCTAACTATTATTATTTTTAATTTTAAATATAAATTAAAAATTAAAAATTAATTTCCTATTATATATATATATATATTTATTGTATTTAAAATATTAATGTTTATAAATTAAAATTTAATTATTATTTGTAATAAAATAAGTTAACATACATAATTTAATCAAATGAGTAAGATTAGGTGTATTTTTAAAATAATATGAAAATTTTTAAAAATATGTCCTTGACCAATATTTTCAATAATGTATAATAAATAGATAGAACTTATTTATCTATAATTAGAAGGTTAACCACATAAATCAAATTAAATAGGTTCTTAACAAATATTTTCTACTTACCTCAACTTAATTCGAAAAGTTATTTAACTATGTGTTGGATGTAAATTCGTATAAATAAGCTACAATAAAGTGTAGCTAAGATGATGAAATATTTGATAAAAAATATATATCTCATTAAATATTAACTTGTAAAGTGATATATATTATAATCAATAAATTTAATGTAATTATCTTATTTAAAAATATTGCAGTAATTTATATTTTAACTACTGAGAAAAGGTGACACATTGAACACTTCTGAACACACATTAAAATATTTTGGAGGTTAATACGATATTAATTGTAGGTGGGCCCTACCAAAACCATTCTTTCTCACTAAATGATTTCACATAAAAAAACAAAATAATAATTGGTGAATGTTAATCAAGTTATTAAAAACAATCTTAATTAAGTCTACCTTTGGGTTAAACTTAAAATTGAAAAAAAAAATTACAAATTCTTGTCATAAAAAGATTTTAAGTGTACCAAGTTAAATTCAATTAATAAGAGAGCGTGTGAGGTTGACTAAAGTATATAAACGGTCAAATAAATAAATATGTATTGAAGTTTATAATTTTTTTATAATTATGTATTTTAAAATGTTAATCATATAGAAATAAGTTATTGAAATGTTAATAAAAAATCATATTTACTAAAAGATAAGTTAATCATCTTTTTAATATTCAATTTTATTTTAAATGTATTTTAATAAAATTTTCAAGTATATTGATAATTAGTTTCATTTAAAAAAAATGTGATGAAAATTTGAATGAATCGGGAGATAAAAGTTAGTAGGCACAGTAGTATTTGTCACATGAAAAAATTTCAAATCTAAATACAATTAACATAGAAGAGAGGCTGTTAAAATTATTTTATTGGAAATGCAACTATTTATAATTTCTTAAACAACAATATCAAATGATAAAAAAACTATCGAAAAAAAGTAATATTTAAATATTTCATCTAAGAGTGAATTACTTTTATAATAAGGACTATGAAAATAATAAATTATTTTTTAAAATAAGTGAAAGACATGAAAAAAGTAAAAAAAAATGAAAAAAGAAATGAAAAGAACACTTATAGAACTCACAAAATAGAAACTATTAATATAATAGTAACATATTACACACACACACACACACATATATATATATATATATATATATATATATATATATATATATATATATATATATATATATATTATATATATATATATATATATATATAGTATTATTGATTAAAAAAAAGTAACAATACAAGTTTTCATAAGTTAAAT
The DNA here is from genome assembly GCF_000741045.1 of Vigna radiata var. radiata. Taxonomy (NCBI): domain Eukaryota; kingdom Viridiplantae; phylum Streptophyta; class Magnoliopsida; order Fabales; family Fabaceae; genus Vigna; species Vigna radiata. Next base: position 440,734 of record NC_028353.1, on the reverse strand, counting down.
TAATTTAAAATCAAAATTATTCTTTCATTATTTTGTAGATTAATTTTATTTTTTTTTTGTTATTTTTTAATCTGTATGTTTTTATATTGTGTTTGGTTTATCATGAAATATAATTAAAATGAAACTATTTTCTTGAAAGAAGTTACTTAGTTTTTAAATGAACTAATGTAAAAAAAATTATAGATATAAATGTGAAATTACTTATAACATCATAATTTTAACCATTCACAACTAATAAAAATACTATAAGATTCATCAATAAGTTAGATTCTTTCAAACATATAAATATATGTTATTAAAGTAGTTATCTAAAAATTATAATAATAAAATATATTTAAAACAATTAAGAAAAATTATAGTCTACAAAAAAAAAAATATTTCACAGTATCATCATTTTTTATCAAAAGTATTTCAATACTTTTTCTTTGTTTGTTCACGTTAACAAGATCATTATTTCAAAATAAATAATAGGATAAACATGTGTAAAAAAAGTTATTATAAAATAATTACATAATATTAAATATAAGATAAATATAGATTAAATATAATAATCAAATAGATACACAAAAACAAATACATTAGATTCAATTATCTAGATATAAACATTTATATAAAATTTCAGGGAAGCTTGCACTTGTGGTGATCTTTATTACTCTGTAGAGTCGTTACCAATGAGTTTCATCCTACAAGACAAAGTTAGTTAATTATCATATTTGGTCAAGGTAAAACCTCTAGACTAAACCTTCATGCACCTCTCACCACATATCACATTTTATTCTACATTACTTTGAATTGTTATGAGAGTGACACAATAACCTCCAACATTTGGACTCCCACGTCAATGTGTACACTAAAGAAATGTCACCGTAGAATCTTTTCACAAGATCCTTAAAATTACACCAAATACACAGAATGCTCAAATCCATTAACAAATTCATCAATGTCACAATTTCATATATCATTATTCACATGCATATCAAGTTCAAATAAACATCATAAACTAACTATTATTTTAACATCACATTGTCCTACATTAAACATATCAAAATAGTAAATATAAATAGTATCAAACTTTGTTAATTTCGCTTAGCAAGAATATCTACTCGCTCAACACCACTTGTCCAACAACCAAATGGTTTGCCGAGTGAAATTATTACTAGAACTCACAAACTTAAATCTCTCCAAAAGTCTTTTAGTGAGACTTGTCTTGCCCATGTCAAGTTAGTGAGCCCTTTGACTTTGGTTCGCCTAGCGAATATTCTTGCCCAACAAGTATATCATCGCTCAGTGACATCCAAGTCATAAGCTCTTTGACTTTAGCTTCGCCTATCTAATATATTCTCGCCCAACAAGTTTGCTTAATTCTTCAGTGTAATTGTACATATTTATGTCATTTTAAGCCTATAAGTTCAGTCAATAGCAAACATATATGCCAAAACATACCAAATTCGAATTACACAATCTTCACTAACTCGAATAGTCTCATTTGCCATATTAATCAAACAATGTTAATAATGGACTTTAAGCCTAACTTAACCCTACAAAATCGCTTTGTAATATGAGGTTTAAATCCACTTATATACTATAAATTGACCTTATCTCTAGTTGATGTGGGACTTCCAACAAACAACATTCTCAAATTTCATCATGAAATTTAAGAACCTAACCACATTTCAACATATAACACTCATCACATAAATCAATCATTAAGTCAATTCACCATATAATCACAAACTTAGACATTTCAAGGTATTTATAACTTAAAAATAATGCAATTAACTTTCTTTACCTGGCTAATAGTTCACATGACAATGAAACTTCTCCTTATAGGATGCTCTATCTACATATGAAAATATCACAAGAACGATCAAGACATACCTTTATAATCATTTATTAGAAGAGACTCGTATAAATAACTAAAAAGATGCATGCAAGTAGAGGAGGACTCACATGCAACAAATGTAAAGACTTGTAAATTAGTCACCATTTAGAGAGGACACATGGTAAGGTATGAGAGGATGAACCTTTTAAAAAAAAAATAATAAATAATAAAAAAAATAATTAAAAAATTAACTTAAGTCTATATGAAGAAGAAATCAGATTTTTGGTTACCTTCTTCTTACCTAAAAGCTATCACCTCCTCTCCAAGCTCTTCATTCTCCATTTCATTTTCTTTCAAATTTTCAAAAATTGAACCGTTTAATTCATCTCTTGTAGCTACCTGAATCATCTTGGTCCAAAGGTTTCCAATTTCACTGATTCCTTTTTCTGTCAAAGAGGGTAAGTTGTTCTTCTCTCTTTTTCTACATTTTTGAATCTTAGGACATGCAATCTACTGATTGCATGTCTTTTTGATTCCCTCAATTCCATTTCCCTTTCAGTTTCAACTGTGCAACTGTTTTGATCACCGTAATTGTGAATCCATAGGGTTGGGGTAAATTCTGGAATTTTTTTGTGGGAAACATAGAGGAAGTCTGGAACTGTGCTGTGCTAAATTTCCAGGTAAGGGAAGCTAGATTTAATTTCTGCTTGTGGTATGTTGATATGTTATGTTGAGTTTGTTTTATGAGTTCTTGAGATAATGCATGTGAAAACTTGTATAGATTAGGTACTGTTTTAGGTAAATTGAGAAATGCTTGTTCTGGAATGTATGTTTCATGATGGTGAATTATGAAATTGGGTATGGGATGGATTAGGAAATCTGTATGTCTAATTTTATGAGATGAATTTGAGTGTTGAGAGGTTGTAATTTCAGTGATGCAGGTAGCTAGTTAAATGACAGATGTTAACTATAGTAGTCAAGATAATATTAGGGAAGTGGANGGGTGATTTCGTAAGTTAGGGGTTAGGGGTAGATTTAGACCATTAGCATAACTTAGTTAAGTCATTTCTGACTTGTTAGGAGCTTTAAACTGACCTATAACAGTTTCTAGATAGTAAGATCCAAATTCANTCCCTAAATGAATGAAATAGTAGAATTGATCCTAATTCTCTGCATAAATGTTAAAGATTAGTGTTAAGATTAAATATAGACCCTTAGGCAAGTTAGATTCAACNTATATTTCGAATTAGGAGTGTCCAAAGTTCACCAAAAGGCCTAAAATGAAACTTAGGGGTGTGAGTTCTTCCAAAACTGCAAATTCTGCAGAAAAATCTGCA